>NC_137497.1:23426220-23446220 GCF_041902795.1 Electrophorus electricus | reverse complement strand
TATGGTAACTGCCATTCACTGACTTATGAACCAACCATCCATTATTTGGTCACCTGTCTTAGGTTGCTAATGAATGTTATTTGTCATGTCTTTGTTCATTTTGTCTTTGATGAAGACACAGTAGTGTTGAAATGTTGCTGTGTTTGTAAAATTAAAAGGCTGAAAATGTATCAGTGTGTTCCAGACCTATCAAGCTCTTTACATTTTAATTAGCAGTTCAGATCTTTTAATTCATCATCCTCTGACTGAACTACATTATTTACTGTATTTACTCTTTTACAGACTATCTGGCTGTGGTCTCATGGAAGAGTCTTGCAAATCTCTCACATCAGTTCTACAAACAGAAAACTCACTGAGAGAGCTGGAGATGAATAATAATGACCTGCAGAATTCAGGAGTGGAGCAGCTCTGTGCTGGACTGAAGAGTTCACACTGTAAACTGGAGATTCTCAGGTGAGTTTCTGTGACTATTTTTGAATATAAATAAAGAGCCATTTTAAAAAGGTCAGTGTCAACTCCCTTATAGTACAGTATTAAACAAACATTGCCAGACAAGGCAGTGCAAGGAAATATACACTTTTATATTATATTATAAAGTTATCTTCTCTAAATATTTCTAAATATAGTTTTCTGTTGAAACCTCACTGCATTTCATTAAATAACCACACTGTGGAGACAAAGAGTTACATTTGTGATGCATGAGCGTTTATTCAAGTCTAGAAGAGAAATATAACATTGTAAAGAGGAGACACAGATGAGTCCTTGTCCACATGTACAGGTGTATTTATTACAATGCTGCTTCAACTAGGCGCTTTGGCATTTTGTCCACAAGCTGCATTTTTGGTCACCTGAGAGCAGACATTTAGCAAAATGTCTTACAGGATGAATATATTCAGAAACTCCAACAGCTGTGTTGTAAACTGAAGTGTTCTAATGTAAGATTTTCACTGAGTGATTTTATCTAGTTTATGTATGGAAACACTGTAAACATCAGTCATTCTAATCTCTCTGCAAATAAAAGCCCTTAAAATCTTAATTAAAACATTTAAAGCTGAACCATTGAGGTTCTGGACACATTACAGGACTCTTTTACAATCACACGATTCCCTTGCATTTATGGGTGGGAGACCCTGTTCTCAATATGATCTACACGGTGTGTTCAACATATGTTGAGATGAGCTGAACTGACAGCCGTGCTGGAGGAAAGAACGCAACAAGTTAATATTCATTCAATAGAACTGAAAAGTTTATTGGTTATTCCTTAAGATAAACCTGTGATCTCTCTCCACGGGTGTTTTTATGAAACATGTATCTGGCTAATATTAGTAACCTTAAGCTTGCCAAGTTACAATATATTGTTGGTTACTACACCTAGATACCTCATGCTAACATCATGTTAGCTTGACTTAGGAGTGAATGTTGGCTGCTAATTTTTTCATCAAGCCAGAGACATCAAACAAAAATAGAACAGTGATAGTAGAAGATGTGGAGTCAGCAGAGAGAGAAACTGAGCAGACAGCTGACAGTAAACTCAGGACATCTGAACACAGTAGTGAGGAACAATGTTCAGCACTGGACGAGTGAACCTGTGGACTTAATTACAAGAGAGAAAGAAAGACACACAAGACACAGTAATCAATAATCAGGAGATTAGGAGGAGAGAAGGAGTGAAGTGTGTGTGTGTGTGTGTGTGTGTGTGTGTGTATGTGTGTGTGTGTGTGTGTGTGTGTGTGTGTGTGTGTGTGTGTGTGTGTGTGTGTGTGTGTGTGTGTCACACTGGGTGCCTGATGTACTGTAACAAAGCTAATGAGGCTAATGTTAGCTTCCTTAAATCTAAGGAAATTGCTAGAATATAAAATACTCCTGCTTGTTCATTTACAGTTAGTATAGAGAGACAGAAAACAACCAGGATGAAGAGAAAGAGTAATGCTATTGCCATGGCCACCTTCTTTAGTAAGAAGACAGCAGGAGAGAGAAAAGACAGAAGATGGTGAAAGTGTCCAGGAGGAGGACATGGAAGAGAGTGGACACAGCAGATAGAGACAGAGGAGCCAGCTGTGTCTACTCTCACTGTAGCCCCACAGCTCTGCTGTAGTGTCAGCTGTGTCCACTCTCACTGTAGCCCCACAGGTCTGCTGTAGTGTCAGCTGTGTCCACTCTCACTGTAGTCCCACAGCTCTGCTGTAGTGTCAGCTGTGTCCACTCTCACTGTAGCCCCACAGGTCTGCTGTAGTGTCAGCTGTGTCCACTCTCACTGTAGTCCCACAGCTCTGCTGTAGTGTCAGCTGTGTCCACTCTCACTGTAGCCCCACAGGTCTGCTGTAGTGTCAGCTGTGTCCACTCTCACTGTAGCCCCACAGGTCTGCTGTAGTGTCAGCTGTGTCCACTCTCAATGTAGCCCCACAGGTCTGCTGTAGTGTCAGCTGTGTCCACTCTCACTGTAGCCCCACAGGTCTCCTGTAGTGTCAGCTGTGTCCACTCTCAATGTAGCCCCACAGGTCTGCTGTAGTGTCAGCTGTGTCCACTCTCACTGTAGCCCCACAGGTCTCCTGTAGTGTCAGCTGTGTCCACTCTCACTGTAGCCCCACTGGTCTGCTGTAGTGTCAGCTGTGTCCACTCTGACTGTAGCCCCAGAGGTCTGCTGACTTGTTTAGTTGTTGTTTTTTTGTGTTAATGTAAATGGTTGATTTTAGTGAATAAATTAGTTGTGTGAAGTAGCGATATTGTGAGTTGAAGTTCTGATCCAACTGAAACATGTGAACCGTCCTCTTCTCCCCAGTATTTTACTGCACACATGCAGTCCATGAAGGACAAACGCCAGGGACACATTTCATGTCAGCAGCGGACATGAGATAGTTGCCTCACACACACTTAACTGACTGATGGGTTCTGCCTCACACACACCTGACTGACTGATGGGGTCTGAGTCATACACACCTGACTGACTGATGGGGTCTGCCTCACACACACTTGACTGACTGATGGGGTCCCTGACTCAATTATTGAACCCCCGGGATTCTCGGTGCACCACAAAGACAGAACTCAGGACCTCACTTGGAAAAGCAAAGGCAGAGGAGAATGTTTCATGATCAGTGACTCATAGTGTGAGCACAGGAATGTAAACACTAGTAAAAGATTATGCTGTCTGCATTCTGTCCATTCCTCCATAATCACTACTGCAGTGTTCTTCCCACCATCATTACTACTGCAGTGTTCATACACTAATATTCACTACTGCAATGTTCATTCCTCCATAATCAATACTGCAGTGTTCATTACTCCATAATCACTAATGCAGTGTTTATTCCTCCATAATCACTACTCTGCATGTCTTCCAACAATATTTTCTGTTTGTATATTAGTGTATTTGAATTTGTGAAACATTGAATGAGATCTATGTTGTTCTGTTTCCTGTTATGGTGTTAGGGGTGGGATATTTTGATATTTGGACTCTGATTATGGTAACTGCCATTCACTGACTTATGAACCAACCATCCATTATTTGGTCACCTGTCTTAGGTTGCTAATGAATGTTATTTATCATGTCTTTGTTCGTTTTGTCTTTGATGAAGACACAGTAGTGTTGAAATGTTGCTGTGTTTGTAAAATTAAAAGGCTGAAAATGTATCAGTGTGTTCCAGACCTATCAAGCTCTTTACATTTTTATTAGCAGTTCAGATCTTTTAATTCATCATCCTCTGACTGAACTACATTATTTACTGTATTTACTCTTTTACAGACTATCTGGCTGTGGTCTCACGGAAGATTCTTGCAAATCTCTCACATCAGTTCTACAAACAGAAAACTCACTGAGAGAGCTGGCGATGAATAATAATGACCTGCAGAATTCAGGAGTGGAGCAGCTCTGTGCTGGACTGAAGAGTTCACACTGTAAACTGGAGATTCTCAGGTGAGTTTCTGTGACTATTTTTGAATGTAAATAAAGAGCCATTTTAAAATGGTCAGTGTCAACTCCCTTATAGTACAGTATTAAACAAACATTCCCAGACAAGGCAATGCAAGGAAATTGACACTTTTATATTATATTATAAAGTTCTCTTCTCTAAATATTTCTAAATATAGTTTTCTGTTTAAACCTCACTGCATTTCATTAAATAACCACACTGTGGAGACAAAGAGCTACATTTGTGATGCATGAGCGGTTATTCAAGTCTAGAAGAGAAATATAACATTGTAAAGAGGATACACAGATGAGTCCTTGTCCACATGTACAGGTGTATTTATTACAATGCTGCTTCAACTAGGCGCTTTGGCATTTTGTCCACAAGCTGCATTTTTGGGCACCTGAGAGCAGAAATTTAGCAAAATGTCTTACAGGATGAATATATTCAGAAACTCCAACAGCTGTGTTGTAAACTGAAGTGTTCTAATGTAAGATTTTCACTGAGTGATTTTGTCTAGTTTATGTATGAAAACACTGTAAACATCAGTCATTCTAATCTCTCTGCAAATAAAAGCCCTTAAAATCTTAATTAAAACATTTAAAGCTGAACCATTGAGGTTCTGGACACGTAACAGGACTGTTTTACAATCACACGATTCCCTTGCATTTATGGGTGGGAGACCCTGTTCTCATTATGATCTACACGGTGTGTTCAACATATGTTGAGATGAGCTGAACTGACAGCCGTGCTGGAAGAAAGAACGCAACAAATTAATATTCATTCAATAGAACTGAAAAGTATATTGGTTATTCCTTAAGATAAACCTGTGGTCTCTCTCCACGGGTGTTTTTATGAAACATGTATCTGGCTAATATTAGTAACTTTAAGCTTGCCAAGTTACAGTATATTGTTGGTTACTACACCTAGATACCTCACGCTAACGTCGTATTAGCTTGACGTAGGAGTGAATGTTGGCTGCTAATTTTTTAATTAAGCCAGAGACATCAAACAAAAATAGAACAGTGATAGAAGAAGATGTGGAGTCAGCAGAGAGAGAAACTGAGCAGACAGCTGACAGTAAACTCAGGACATCTGAACACAGTAGTGAGGAACAATGTTCAGCACTGGACGAGTGAACCTATGGACTTAATTACAAGAGAGAAAGAAAGACACACAAGACACAGTAATCAGGAGATTAGGAGGAGAGAAGGAGTGAAGTGTGTGTGTGTGTGTGTGTGTGTGTGTGTGTGTGTGTGTGTGTGTGTGTGTGTGTGTGTGTGTGTGTGTGTGTGTGTGTGGCATGCTGGGTGCCTGATGTACTGTAACAAAGCTAATGAGGCTAATGTTAGCTTCCTTAAATCTAAGGAAATTGCTAGAATATAAAATACTCCTGCTTGTTCGTTTACAGTTAGTATAGAGAGACAGAAAACAACCAGGATGAAGAGAAAGAGTAATGCTATTGCCATGGCCACCTTCTTTAGTAAGAAGACAGCAGGAGAGAGAAAAGACAGAAGA
This sequence comes from Electrophorus electricus, assembly GCF_041902795.1. NCBI lineage: Eukaryota > Metazoa > Chordata > Actinopteri > Gymnotiformes > Gymnotidae > Electrophorus > Electrophorus electricus. Next base: position 23,440,800 of record NC_137497.1, on the reverse strand, counting down.
ACTTGATGGTGAAAGTGTCCAGGAGGAGGACATGGAAGAGAGTGAACACAGCAGACAGGGACAAAGGAGCCAGCTGTGTCCACTCTCACTGTAGCCCCACAGGTCTGCTGTAGTGTCAGCTGTGTCCACTCTCACTGTAGTCCCACAGCTCTGCTGTAGTGTCAGCTGTGTCCACTCTCACTGTAGCCCCACAGGTCTGCTGTAGTGTCAGCTGTGTCCACTCTCACTGTAGCCCCACAGGTCTGCTGTAGTGTCAGCTGTGTCCACTCTCACTGTAGCCCCACAGCTCTGCTGTAGTGTCAGCTGTGTCCACTCTCACTGTAGCCCCACAGCTCTGCTGTAGTGTCAGCTGTGTCCACTCTCATTGTAGTCCCACAGCTCTGCTGTAGTGTCAGCTGTGTCCACTCTCACTGTAGCCCCACACGTCTGCTGTAGTGTCAGCTGTGTCCACTCTCATTGTAGCCCCACAGGTCTGCTGTAGTGTCAGCTGTGTCCACTCTCACTGTAGCCCCACAGGTCTGCTGTAGTGTCAGCTGTGTCCACTCTCAATGTAGCCCCACAGGTCTGCTGTAGTGTCAGCTGTGTCCACTCTCACTGTAGTCCCACAGCTCTGCTGTAGTGTCAGCTGTGTCCACTCTCACTGTAGCCCCACAGGTCTCCTGTAGTGTCAGCTGTGTCCACTCTCACTGTAGCCCCACTGGTCTGCTGTAGTGTCAGCTGTATCCACTCTGACTGTAGCCCCAGAGGTCTGCTGACTTGTTTAGTTGTTGTTTTTTTGTGTTAATGTAAATGGTTGATTTTAGTGAATAAATTAGTTGTGTGAAGTAGCGATATTGTGAGTTGAAGTTCTGATCCAACTGAAACATGTGAACCGTCCTCTTCTCCCCAGTATTTTACTGCACACATACAGTCCATGAAGGACAAACGCCAGGGACACATTTCATGTCAACAGCAGACATGAGATAGTTGCCTCACACACACTTAACTGACTGATGGGTTCTGCCTCACACACACCTGACTGACTGATGGGGTCTGAGTCATACACACCTGACTGACTGATGGGGTCTGCCTCACACACACTTGACTGACTGATGGGGTCCCTGACTCAATTATTGAACCCCCGGGATTCTCGGTGCACCACAAAGACAGAACTCAGGACCTCACTGGGAAAAGCAAAGGCAGAGGAGAATGTTTCATGATCAGTGACTCATAGTGTGAGCACAGGAATGTAAACACTAGTAAAAGATTATGCTGTCTGCATTCTGTCCATTCCTCCATAATCACTACTGCAGTGTTCATCCCACCATCATTACTACTGCAGTGTTCATACACTAATATTCACTACTGCAATGTTCATTCCTCCATAATCAATACTGCAGTGTTCATTACTCCATAATCACTAATGCAGTGTTTATTCCTCCATAATCACTACTCTGCATGTCTTCCAACAATATTTTCTGTTTGTATATTAGTGTATTTGAATTTGTGAAACATTGAATGAGATCTATGTTGTTCTGTTTCCTGTTATGGTGTTAGGGGTGGGATATTTTGATATTTGGACTCTGATTATGGTAACTGCCATTCACTGACTTATGAACCAACCATCCATTATTTGGTCACCTGTCTTAGGTTGCTAATGAATGTTATTTATCATGTCTTTGTTCGTTTTGTCTTTGATGAAGACACAGTAGTGTTGAAATGTTGCTGTGTTTGTAAAATTAAAAGGCTGAAAATGTATCAGTGTGTTCCAGACCTATCAAGCTCTTTACATTTTTATTAGCAGTTCAGATCTTTTAATTCATCATCCTCTGACTGAACTACATTATTTACTGTATTTACTCTTTTACAGACTATCTGGCTGTGGTCTCATGGAAGATTCTTGCAAATCTCTCACATCAGTTCTACAAACAGAAAACTCACTGAGAGAGCTGGCGATGAATAATAATGACCTGCAGAATTCAGGAGTGGAGCAGCTCTGTGCTGGACTGAAGAGTTCACACTGTAAACTGGAGATTCTCAGGTGAGTTTCTGTGACTATTTTTGAATGTAAATAAAGAGCCATTTTAAAAAGGTCAGTGTCAACTCCCTTATAGTACAGTATTAAACAAACATTCCCAGACAAGGCAATGCAAGGAAATTGACACTTTTATATTATATTATAAAGTTCTCTTCTCTAAATATTTCTAAATATAGTTTTCTGTTTAAACCTCACTGCATTTCATTAAATAACCACACTGTGGAGACAAAGAGTTACATTTGTGATGCATGAGCGGTTATTCAAGTCTAGAAGAGAAATATAACATTGTAAAGAGGAGACACAGATGAGTCCTTGTCCACATGTACAGGTGTATTTATTACAATGCTGCTTCAACTAGGCGCTTTGGCATTTTGTCCACAAGCTGCATTTTTGGTCACCTGAGAGCAGAAATTTAGCAAAATGTCTTACAGGATGAATATATTCAGAAACTCCAACAGCTGTGTTGTAAACTGAAGTGTTCTAATGTAAGATTTTCACTGAGTGATTTTGTCTAGTTTATGTATGAAAACACTGTAAACATCAGTCATTCTAATCTCTCTGCAAATAAAAGCCCTTAAAATCTTAATTAAAACATTTAAAGCTGAACCATTGAGGTTCTGGACACGTAACAGGACTGTTTTACAATCACACGATTCCCTTGCATTTATGGGTGGGAGACCCTGTTCTCATTATGATCTACACGGTGTGTTCAACATATGTTGAGATGAGCTGAACTGACAGCCGTGCTGGAAGAAAGAACGCAACAAATTAATATTCATTCAATAGAACTGAAAAGTTTATTGGTTATTCCTTAAGATAAACCTGTGGTCTCTCTCCACGGGTGTTTTTATGAAACATGTATCTGGCTAATATTAGTAACTTTAAGCTTGCCAAGTTACAGTATATTGTTGGTTACTACACCTAGATACCTCACGCTAACGTCGTATTAGCTTGACGTAGGAGTGAATGTTGGCTGCTAATTTTTTAATTAAGCCAGAGACATCAAACAAAAATAGAACAGTGATAGAAGAAGATGTGGAGTCAGCAGAGAGAGAAACTGAGCAGACAGCTGACAGTAAACTCAGGACATCTGAACACAGTAGTGAGGAACAATGTTCAGCACTGGACGAGTGAACCTATGGACTTAATTACAAGAGAGAAAGAAAGACACACAAGACACAGTAATCAGGAGATTAGGAGGAGAGAAGGAGTGAAGTGTGTGTGTGTGTGTGTGTGTGTGTGTGTGTGTGTGTGTGTGTGTGTGTGTGTGTGTGTGTGTGTGGCATGCTGGGTGCCTGATGTACTGTAACAAAGCTAATGAGGCTAATGTTAGCTTCCTTAAATCTAAGGAAATTGCTAGAATATAAAATACTCCTGCTTGTTCGTTTACAGTTAGTATAGAGAGACAGAAAACAACCAGGATGAAGAGAAAGAGTAATGCTATTGCCATGGCCACCTTCTTTAGTAAGAAGACAGCAGGAGAGAGAAAAGACAGAAGAACTTGATGGTGAAAGTGTCCAGGAGGAGGACATGGAAGAGAGTGAACACAGCAGACAGGGACAAAGGAGCCAGCTGTGTCCACTCTCACTGTAGCCCCACAGGTCTGCTGTAGTGTCAGCTGTGTCCACTCTCACTGTAGTCCCACAGCTCTGCTGTAGTGTCAGCTGTGTCCACTCTCACTGTAGCCCCACAGGTCTGCTGTAGTGTCAGCTGTGTCCATTCTCACTGTAGCCCCACAGGTCTGCTGTAGTGTCAGCTGTGTCAACTCTCACTGTAGCCCCACAGCTCTGCTGTAGTGTCAGCTGTGTCCACTCTCACTGTAGCCCCACAGCTCTGTTGTAGTGTCAGCTGTGTCCACTCTCATTGTAGTCCCACAGCTCTGCTGTAGTGTCAGCTGTGTCCACTCTCACTGTAACCCCACAGGTCTGCTGTAGTGTCAGCTGTGTCCACTCTCACTGTAGCCCCACACGTCTGCTGTAGTGTCAGCTGTGTCCACTCTCACTGTAGCCCCACAGGTCTGCTGTAGTGTCAGCTGTGTCCACTCTCACTGTAGTCCCACAGGTCTGCTGTAGTGTCAGCTGTGTCCACTCTGACTGTAGCCCCACAGGTCTGCTGTAGTGTCAGCTGTGTCCACTCTCACTGTAGCCCCACAGGTCTGCTGTAGTGTCAGCTGTGTCCACTCTGACTGTAGCCCCAGAGGTCTGCTGACTTGTTTAGTTGTTGTTTTTTTGTGTTAATGTAAATGGTTGATTTTAGCGAATAAATTAGTTGTGTGAAGTAGCGATATTGTCAGTTGAAGTTCTGATCCAACTGAAACATGTGAACCGTCCTCTTCTCCCCAGTATTTTACTGCACACATGCAGTCCATGAAGGACAAACTCCAGGGACACATTTCATGTCAACAGCAGACATGAGATAGTTGCCTCACACACACTTAACTGACTGATGGGTTCTGAGTCACACACACTTAACTGACTGATTGTGTCTGAGTCACACACACACCTGACTGACTGATGGGGTGTGAGTCACACACACACCTGACTGACTGATGGGGTGTGAGTCACACACACACCTGACTGACTGATCGGTTTTGAGTCACACACACCTGACTGACTGATGGGGTCCCTGACTCAGCTATTGAGCCTCCGGGATTCTCGGTGCACCACAAAGACAGAACTGAGGACCTCACTGGGAAAAGCAAAGGCAGAAGAGAATGTTTCATGATCAGTGACTCATAGTGTGAGCACAGGAATGTAAACACTAGTAAAAGATTATGCTGTCTGCATTCTGTCCAATCAATACTGCAGTGTTTATTCCTCCATAATCACTACTGCAGTGTTTATTCCTCCATAATCACTACTGCGGTGTTTATTCTTCCATAATCAATACTGCAGTGTTTATTCCTCTATAAGCAATACTACAGTGTTTATTCCTCCATAATCACTAATGCAGTGTTTATTCCTCCATAATCACTACTCTGCATGTCTTCCAACAATATTTTCTGTTTGTATATTAGTGTATTTGAATTTGTGAAACATTAAATGAGATCTATGTTGTTCTGTTTCCTTTTATGGTGTTAGGGGTGGGATATTTTGATATTTGGACTCTGATTATGGTAACTGCCATTCACTGACTTATGAGCCAACCATCCATTATTTGGTCACCTGTCTTAGGTTGATAATGAATGTTATTTGTCATGTCTTTGTTCGTTTTGTCTTTGATGAAGACACAGTAGTGTTGAAATGTTGCTGTGTTTGTAAAATTAAAAGGCTGAAAATGTATCAGTGTGTTCCAGACCTATCAAGCTCTTTTCATTTTTATTAGCAGTTCAGATCTTTTAATTCATCATCCTCTGACTGAACTACATTATTTACTGTATTTAATCTTTTACAGACTATCTGGCTGTGGTCTCACGGAAGAGTCTTGCAAATCTCTCACATCAGTTCTACAGACAGAAAACTCACTGAGAGAGCTGGAGATGAATAATAATGACCTGCAGAATTCAGGAGTGGAGCAGCTCTGTGCTGGACTGAAGAGTTCACACTGTAAACTGGAGATTCTCAGGTGAGTTTCTGTGACTATTTTTGAATGTAAATAAAGAGCCATTTTAAAACGGTCAGTGTCAACTCCCTTATAGTACAGTATTAAACAAACATTCCCAGACAAGGCAATGCAAGGAAATTGACACTTTTATATTATATTATAAAGTTCTCTTCTCTAAATATTTCTAAATATAGTTTTCTGTTGAAACCTCACTGCATTTCATTAAATAACCACACTGTGAAGACAAAGAGTTACATTTGTGATGCATGAGCGTTTATTCAAGTCTAGAAGAGAAATATAACATTGTAAAGAGGCGACACAGATGAGTCCTTGTCCACATGTACAGGTGTATTTATTACAATGCTGCTTCAACTAGGCGCTTTGGTATTTTGTCCACAAGCTGCATTTTTGGTCACCTGAGAGCAGAAATTTAGCAAAATGTCTTACAGGATGAATATATTCAGAAACTCCAACAGCTGTGTTGTAAACTGAAGTGTTCTAATGTAAGATTTTCAGAGTGATTTTATCTAGTTTATGTATGAAAACACTGTAAACACACTGAGTGTGTATGTGGTGCATAGCATGTGTGGTGTTTTGTATTACATCAGAACTTTAGATCAGACATTTCTGCACCCATAATTCATCATTTGATACTACATAATGCAGATACACTGAGAATTATAACCACACGTAGAAATATAATCACACGTAGAATTCTAACCAAATGTAGCAATATAACTATATGTAGAAATATAACCACAGACAGAATTATAAACACTTGTAGAATTATAACTAAATGTAGAATTATAACCACACACAGAATTTTTGGAAACTTGAAATACAACCTTTTTCAAGGGGATGAATCAAAGAATGGAAGATACTTGTAAGTGATATAAAATATTAACTGCTGGACAGAAATGAAACCTTTCTCAGGTAATAATATTTATGTTTATGTAACCCACACCCTTGATTTACTGGTGATGATTCATTCAAATTGTAATCTTATGGGTTAATTAATGATTCCCTGCCTGACCTCATGTGAAATGTCATAATCTGATAAGGAATTAAACAGTATGTAGTTTATTATACACTATAATAGTGGTTTTACCACTGTATTAACTTGTGTACCCTGAAATTCCTCTGTGCTGTAAGCCCATTTTAGTGTGTCACCACAAGATGTCCTCTGGTCCCATCTGTCCCCCCAATAAATATGTTCTGCAGGCCTCAACTGGACATTTGGTGCTAAAATTATTTCCCAGCCAGTAAATCAGACCTCACACTGATTAGTTCAGGACCAATATGACTACTGTATATACACAGTAAACTAGACCTCACACTGTTTAGTTCAGGGCCAATATAACTACTGTTTATACACAGTAAACCAGACCTCACCCTGTTTAGTTCAGAGCCAATATGATTACTGTTTATACACAGTAAACCAGACCTCACCCTGTTTAGTTCAGAGCCAATATGACTACTGTTTATACACAGTAAACCAGACCTCACACTGTTTAGTTCATGGCCAATATGACTACTGTTTATACACAGTAAACCAGACCTCACACTGTTTAGTTCAGGGCCAATATGACTACTGTTTATACACAGTAAACCAGACCTGACACTGTTTAGTTCAGGGCCAATATGACTACTGTTTGAAATCTTATTTATTACACAGATTGACACAAGTATGTTTCATTTACTGTTTATAATGCTTCACCTCAATTGAAACATGTGTGAGGGAGAGACAGAACTATTATTTGTGTGTGTGTGTGTGTGTGTGTGTGTGTGTGTGTGTGTGTGTGTGTGTGTGTGTGTGTGTGTGTGTGTGTGTGTGTGTGAGAGAGAGAGAAACACAACTATTATCTGTGTGTGTGTGTGTGTGTGTGTGTGTGTGTGTGTGCGTGCATGTGTATGAGAGAGAAATAGAGAGAGAGAGAGACAGAGAGAGAGACAGATCTATTATTTGTAAGTGTGAGACAGAACTATTATCTGTGAGTTTGTGTGTGTGTGAAATAGAGAGAGAGAGACAGACAGATCTATTTTTGTGTGTTAGAGAGGCAGAACTATTATCTGTGTGTGACCACCACTGATGGAATGTGTTCCTCACTGGACCCCTTGCTGTGCTCCTTGTCTTTCTGCTTCCTCCATACAGGAGAACAAACACTGACCACAGAAAATACTTAAAACCACAAGATGTCTGGAGGGCTCAGAAGTTCAGAAACAATAGTGAAGGTGTTTTGCAGGGAAAAGATATAAAATACAAATAGTGGGAGAGTCAAGGCACTGTTCTGTTTAAAAAAAAGAGAAAAAAATGTGTAAAACTCTTATTTAATGCATTGATCATAGCAACACTCTAATACAATGGTTATGCTACAGTTTTAATGTGTCCAAGCTACATCCCACACAATATAGTAACATGGCCGTCTTTAGGGTTCACAAATTATGAAGAACATCATCAGTATTATCTTACAGTGTTTGATGAATGGTAAAGGAGTGTTGGAGGCAGCCATCTTCAGTTGCTGGTTATTTCAGCTGCAGATGATTAGAGAGAGATACCAACCTTTATACATCTCTGTTATGTGCCAGTGTAGGGGGAGAGACCACAACAGACACTTTATTCTGAGCACAAACCATTATTACAAAAAAGTAATAGAGATCTACAAACATGCCAAATAAAAGCCAAACCCAACACATGCTCCGCCCCAAACCTGTCTTCATTAAACATAAACCAGAAGAGGGAAAAGAAAATACAGTAGTAGATGTAACAAGTTCAAATCCACTCAGTGAATGTACAGTAATCTTCTACACCCACGATATTTTATGTTGATACACGCAGCCACACAATAGACTACACTACCCAACACTGGCACAATGACCTGGGGGAGTTGTTCTAGGACAGAGCCAACTCTGGAAACTGAAGGTACAAATCTGTGTTCTATTAGCATGCCTGTGTTCAGTCTGTCTATTAAATCTAATCAGGCTGCAGTTATGGAGTGTTTGTAGTTTCACTGTAACTGTAGTGTGGTAGCAGCAGGGTGTGTTTGGGTGTGTGTAGGGCACCAGAATGGTCAGAAACAGTATAACACCATTATATGTAGTGAAGATAATGTTCCTAATATTTTTCTCAACTAAAACTGGGAGCACACGAAACAGCAGAAAACAATTTGGTCTAGAAATACAGTAATAACCTTGTGATTGTTGTCCTTGTGTTTTTAGGAAGTCTATGTTGACGTATTAAAAAATGTCAAAAGGTACAATAAAAACACTCCACAAATTTTTTAAATTGTACCATTTGAAAAAAAAAATGAAGGTAGTAATAACATGAATATCCAAGAAGCACTTGTATCCAGCAGTAACAGGAATATGAGTGATCAGGTTCTCATTTTGAGTGACAGTAATTTTATCCAATCAAATATGTGGTAGGACGGCCGGGGCAGCAGAATATTGAATGACGTCATTACAGTGGCCAATAGCATCAGGGGAGCTGTTTTAACTTACTGAGGTGAAGAGAACTGTAGTGGATCATGAAAATGACAGAAAATCTCAAACTGGAATTGGAGGATATTTGCTGCTATGGTGATTTCCAAGAGAAAAGGAAAATACCAGAAAGGGACAGACAAAAAGTAAAAGTAGATGGACTAAGACAGACAGACAAAGCCTGTATGAGTTTTTCACTCAATCTCTGATCGTCATTCATGGCTAACAGCTAACTAGGTAATGTTAGCAAAGAAAGTCTAGCTATGTTGATTTGTTTAGTTGTTTACTGTTCAGCACAGATATCTGACCAGCTAACAGTCTCAACAATTTGACCAAACTGTCAATAAGCAAGATTGGACTTCTTGTCTTTGCAACAATCAAGTTACAGTCTTTAGGAGAAATGCGGTTGGATCTTCACGTAGTTGAGAGCAGGAGGGAGGAGGGTGCGGGTGTGACGGGAGATTTGACGGGGATGTGATTTATAACATCTGGTGTTCATGAACTACAGCTGTGCATTAATCAGTCATGTCCCCTACATCAGTTTAAACACATTTAAACCTTGTAGCTAGGTTACAGGTGGTCACTAGGTTACAGGTGGTTACTAGGTTACAACCGCGATCACGCTATCCGCGCTTTAGCGATTCACGGTCAAGTCGTCCGCGCTTTAAATTATGCGCCTATATGCGCGATTTTACGGTATTTCGCTGTATTTTTAAGAGCTTCGATGGACTTGCACGTTTACTACATTTAAAAGTACAAAATACAGTTTACTTGATTGAACTACTTTAATTGCATAATTAGATTAAACACAATTGGTAATATATTTACACAGCTTAATAAGCATTGTGGAAAATGCTTTTTCTACATAATGTTTCTCAGAAGGTTATTATAGATCTTGACTGCCAGCTGAAACAGGGGTTATCACTAGTGAAATGTGGCAAATGTGCAGGGCAGGGGAACTCCAGGGCTGAAATATTCCACTGCCAATTGAATGGTGGCCCTTGGCCATCACCAGATCATTAATAAATCTATATTGAAGTTTTACATATTTTTATGAATTTTAACAAAATGCAAAAACAGTTCCACTACCACATGTGAGTAGAAGCCCTTGACTATTAGCAGAGTAAGTTTGGACACTCACTGTACAATGTTCATAAATCCATATTAAAGTCAAACTACCTTTAGGCGAAATAATGCACTCATTTTGTATAGACTGAATTTGCAGAGTATCAGCAGAGTAAGTTTGGACAGATTTCACTCTACTATTTTTCATAAACTCCTATTAAAATAATAATACCTTTGGGTGAATTCATGTTTCATTCAGGTTGATTTTGGATATCTATTTCTCAGAAATGTCCTATAAAGCCAAGACAGTTCCATGACCACATAAGAGTACATTTATATTTACTTTTACAGCATTTGGCAGATGCTTTTATCCAGAGTGACTTACATTGTAATATTTAGTGTATCTACTGTAGACTATATTGTATTGTCAGTTGTATCTACTTGCAGTCTAGCTATCTGTAATCTTGAGGACACTTGTGAAAGTCTTGCATCAGCTTTGCAACTTCCAAAAAAAGTATGCATCGCTTAGGATTCTTAGACTTTATCTCTGAGTCACAGGTCCAGAAATGTGACAGTGTTTTTACTCCTGTTATCACAGCCAGATGTAGAATTCTGCCAAGATTTTACTGGCATCATCTCATACAGTCTGACATGTAACAGTCTAATAAGACCACTGAAATCACACAGTGTAAGTCCAGCTTTGGGGTTCTTCTGATGTAGGTTAATAGTGCACTAGAGTTCTGAAGGGCTGAATAAAAATAAGAGCAAAAATAAACACAGACAGCAGCGATCTGGAGAAGAGTGAACAAAACCATCTGCCATGGAGGACGCCGGAGAGAGATGAGAGTGGAGGAACCTCCACTACAGTTACCAGCCTCTCTAGCTGCCCCATGCAGGCTGCTCTGGAAGTGCATCTCACTCTCTGTCTCTCTCTACCTGTTTCCCTCCTTTCTGCAGACTGTCTGGTTGTTTGGTCACAGAGGAAGGCTGTTCTTCTCTGGCTTCAACTCTGAGGTCAAACCCCTCCCACCTGAAAGAACTGGACCTGACATACAACCACCCAGGAGAGTCAGGAGTGAAGCTGCTCTCTGCTAGACTGGAGGATCCCCACTGCAGACTGGACACTCTCAGGTATGGAACGTTAGTGTGTGCATGCGTATGTGGGTTTGTTTGTGTGTGCTTACGTGTATGTGTGTGGGTGTGTGTGTGTGTGTGCATATGTGTTTCTGTGTTGGTGTCTGTGTGTGTTTATGAAAGAGTGAGAATGAGAAAATAATGAAAACTGAGTCTTCCATTCCTGAGTAGTGCAGTTCCCATATCATACTGTGGTGGCTGGTGAGTTCACTCTCCATCATTCTCCTGTAGGAACTGCTGAGTTTTAGTTGACATGCTACATTTCCTCAGCCTCCTCAGGAAGTACAGATGCTGTTCTGTCAGGAGTTTATAAACTCTGTTCCATTTTTTGAGGTTAGTTGTAATTCATTTATGAACCACAGGGTGTCAGTAGCAGCGAGTCGGTTTATGTGTGTAGCGATCGTAGAGTGAGAGAATACAACTCCAAGAGTTCTAGTTATTGTAGTTATTATAGTTATTGTAGTTATTATAGCCGTGCTAATGCAGTTGTCTGCGTACATCTCATACCTTTTGAAAACATTGTGGTTGTGTGTAGTTTATTGTATTGTTATTTGTAATCACAGATCATTATTTGGTGGATAATGTTATTCTCTGTGAAGTTTGCTGCATTGTGTTTTGTGTATATCGGTACTTGTTGTGGCTGGCTTGTTGTTGATTTGTCTTTCATGTGATTCAGTTTCACGTTTCCTCCTGTTGTCAATAAAACTGTGAACAAGAGCTGAACATTTTCAGAGTTCTGATGTCAGGAGAGTGTTAACCTGCAGGTCATGCTGGGTATCGTACATAAACAGAGGACACAGCAGATACTGTTGGGATTTCTTTATGATGTGGTGTTTGTTGTAGGTCCAGGTGAGGTCCTCACTGATGTGGGGTGTGTGTTGTAGGTCCAGGTGAGGTCCTCACTGATGTGGGGTGTGTGTGTTGTAGGTCCAGGTGAGGTCCTCACTGATGTGGTGTGTGTGTGTGTTGTAGGTCCAGGTGAGGTCTTCACTGATGTGGGGTGTGTGTGTTGTAGGTCCAGGTGAGGTCCTCACTGATGTGGGGTGTGTGTGTTGTAGGTCCAGGTGAGGTCCTCACTGATGTGGGGTGTGTGTGTTGTAGGACCAGGTGATGTCCTCACTGATGTGGGGTGTGTTGTGGGTCCAGGTGAGGTCCTCACTGATGTGAACTCCAGGAAGGTGAAGGAGTTCACCTCCATCTCTCCTGTCTGTAGTGGGGTGTGCTGCTGCTTCTCCTTCCCCCTTGGGTCAACAATCATCTTCTTGGTCTTGTCTGCATTCAGGGAGAGATTGTTGTCATGACACCATGTCACCATGTCTGTCACCTCCCTCCTGTATGCTGTCTCATCCAGTGATCAGTCAAACCAGTTTGATGATGCTGGTGTTATACTGGGCGGCCACACAGTCCTGGGGGGTCCCAGTGTTTTCAGTCCTTGTGCTGGATGTACATTGCCAGTTCTGACTGACTGATTCTGTCTGTTAGAAAGTTCAGCCCCATTTACAGAAGGAGGGTGTGAGTCCAGTGGTGAGTGTTTCAGTCAGTTTGGTTGGGGTGACTGTGTTGACTGCTGAGCTGTAATCAGTGAACAGCACTGGAACATAACTGTCCATGTCCTCCAGATGTGTGAGAGACGTTTGGATGTCAGTGCTGACAGTGTCCTCGGTGCACTGGTTCTGGTGGGCTGTAAACTGGTGGGGTCCTCTGGACAATAACGGACATTACAGTAGTAAGAATATAGACAATAAGGAGCAGAATAAGTAGTGAGATGGAGAAAAATAAATAAAGAAATATGGAACAATAAGCAATTAATGTCTAGTGTGGTTTTCTAGAAGTCCTTGTCTGGTCCCGACGGTGTGCACATGACCGAAACTCTTCCTGTATGAGATCATCCATGAAGGGCAGCGGGGAAGTAGCTGTGTGGGGTGGAGGTGTGGGGGGCTACAACAGGGGGCATCATGGGGTGGTGGGATTAGCCATGGCAGCTGAGACAGTAACGTCATGACATCAGGGGTAGGTGAACCTCAGCAGACAGAGAGACTAGATTATTAGACATGTCCAGGTAGAGGGTGTGTAAAGTAGGAAACTATGATGTGCAAAGATGGACTTTGGCAGATGTAGCTGTGGCAGCACAACTAAAAGGAACCACAGGCATGATCAACACTCCGCCGCTCTCAGTCAACAAACTAGAGAGACAAAAGAGAGGTGAAGTGACAACATCATCACATCCCAGTTTACCAGAACTCTCAATGCCCAGAACGATGTGTGTGTCTGAAATGGAGAGAGAGAGCGAGAACTATTATCTTTGTGTGTTTGTGTGAGAGAGAGACAGAACTATTATCTGTGTGTGTGTGTGTGAGAGAGAGAGACAGAACTATTATCTGTCTGTGAGAGAGAGACAGAACTATTATCTGAAAGAGAGAGTGACAACTATTATCTGTGTGTGTGTGTGAGAGAGAGAGAAAGCGAGAGAGAGACAGAACTATTATCTCTGAGAGAGAGAGAGAGAGCGAGAGAGACAGAACTATTATCTGTGTGTGAGAGAGAGAGAGAGACAGAACTATTATCTGTGTGAGAGAGAGAGAGACAGAACTATTATCTGTTTGTGAGAGAGAGAGAGAGAGAGAGAGACAGAGAGAACTATTTTCCGTGTGAGAGAGAGACAGAACTTTTATCTCTGTGTGTGAGAGAGAGAGAGAGAACGACAGAACTATTATCCGTGTGAGAGAGAGAGAACTATTATCTGTGTGTGTGTGAGAGAGAGAGAGAGAGAGAGAGACAGAACTATTATCTGTGTGTGTGAGAGAGAGAGAGAGAGAGAGAGAGACAGTACTATTATCTGTGTGTGTGTGTGTGTGTGTGTGTGTGTGTGTGTGTGTGAGTGTGTGAGTGTGTGTGAGTGTGTGAGAGAGAGAGAGAGAGAGAGAGAGAGAGAGACAGAACTATTTTCCGTGTGAGAGAGAGAGAGACAGAACTATTATTTGTGTGTGTGTGAGAGAGAGACAGAACTATTATCTGTGTGTGAGAGAGAGAGAGAGAGAGAGAGAGAGAGAGACAGAACTATTATCTTTGTGTGTGAGAGAGAGAGAGAGATAGAGAGAGACATAACTATTATCCGTGTGAGAGAGAGAGAGAGAGACAACTATTATCTGAAAGAGAGAGTGACAACTATTATCTGTGTGTGTGTGAGAGAGAGAGAGAAAGCGAGAGAGAGACAGAACTATTATCTCTGTGAGAGAGAGAGAGAGAGACAGAACTATTATCTGTGTGTGTGTGAGAGAGAGAGAGAGAGACAGAACTATTATCTGTGTGTGAGAGAGAGAGAGATAGAGAGAGACAGAACTATT
>NC_137497.1:23403720-23411220 GCF_041902795.1 Electrophorus electricus | reverse complement strand
CAGAACTATTATCTGTGTGAGAGAGAGAGACAGAACTATTATCTGTGTGTGTGAGAGAGAGAGAGACAGAACTATTATCTGTGTGAGAGAGAGACAGAACTATTATCTGTGTGTGAGAGAGAGAGAGACAGAACTATTATCTGTGTGTGAGAGAGAGAGAGAGAGACAGAACTATTATCTGTGAGAGAGAGACAGAACTATTATCTGTGTGAGAGAGAGAGAGAGAGAGAACTATTTTATGTGTGTGAGAGAGAGACAGAACTATTTTATGTGTGAGAGAGAGAGACAGAACTTATCTGTGTGAGAGAGAGAGAGAGAGAGAGACATAACTATTATCTGTGTGTGTGTGAGAAAGAGAAAGAACTATTATCTGTGTGTGTGTGAGAGAGAGAGAGAGAACTATTACCTGTGTGTGAGAGAGAGAAAGAGAGAGAGAGACAGAGAGAGAGAGACAGAACTGTTATATGTGTGAGATAGAGAGACAGAACTATTATCTGTGTGTGAGACAGAGAGAGAGAGACAACTATTATCTGTGCAAGAGAAAGAGCAACAGAACTATTATCTGTGTGTGAGAGAGAGAAAGAGAGAGAGAACTATTATCTGTGTGTGAGAGAGAGAGAGACAGAACTATTATATTTCTCTGTGAGAGAGAAAGAGAGACAGAACTATTATCTGTGTGTGTGTGAGAGAAAGAGACAGAACTATTATCTGTGTGTGTGAGAGAGAGAGAGAGAGAGAGAGAGAGAGAGAGAGAGAGACAGAACTATTATCTATGTGTGTGTGAGAGAGGGAGAGACAGAACTATTATCTGTGCGAGAGAGAAAGAGCGACAACTATTATCTGTGTGTGAGAGAGAGAGAGAGAGAGACACAACTATTATCTGTGTGTGAGACAGAGAGAGAGAGAGAGAGAGAGAGAGAGAGAGAGAGACAGAACTATTATCTGTGTGAAAGAGAGACAGAACTATTACCTGTGTGTGAGAGAGAGAAAATGAGAGAGACCGACAGAACTATTATCTGTGTGTGAGAAAGAGAGACAGAACTATTATCTGTGTGAGATAGAGAGAGAGACAGAACTGTTGTGTGAGACCGAGAGAGAGATAGAGACAGAACTCTTATCTGTGTGTGAGAGAGAGAGAGAGAGACAGAACTATTATCTGTGTGAGATAGAGAGACAGAACTGTTGTGTGAGACTGAGAGAGAGAGAGAGAGAGAGAGAGAGACAGAACTCTTATCTGTGTGAGAGAGAGAGAGAGAGAGACAGAACTATTATCTGTGTGTGTGAGAAAGAGAGAGAGAGCGACAGAACTATTATCTGTGTGTGTGAGAGAGAGAGAGAGACAGAACTATTATCTGTGTGAGAGAGACAGAACTATTATCTGTGTGTGAGAGAGAGAGAGAGAGAGAGAGAGAGAGACAGAACTATTATCTGTGTGTGTGTGAGAGAGGGAGAGACAGAACTATTATCTGTGCGAGAGAGAGAAAGAGCGACAACTATTATCTGTGTGTGAGAGAGAGAGAGAGAGAGAGAGACACAACTATTATCTGTGTGTGAGACAGAGAGAGAGAGAAAGAGAGAGACAGAACTATTATCTGTGTGAAAGAGAGACAGAACTATTACCTGTGTGTGAGAGAGAGAAAATGAGAGAGACCGACAGAACTATTATCTGTGTGTGAGAAAGAGAGACAGAACTATTATCTGTGTGAGATAGAGAGAGAGAGAGACAGAACTGTTGTGTGAGACCGAGAGAGAGAGAGAGAGAGACAGAACTCTTATCTGTGTGAGAGAGAGAGAGAGACAGAACTATATCTGTGTGTGTGAGAGAGAGAGAGAGAGAGAGAGACAGAACTATTATCTGTGTGAGAGAGAGACAGAACTATTTTCTGTGTGTGAGAGAGAGAGACAGAACTATTATCTGTGTGTGACAGAGAGAGAGAGAGAGAGAGACATAACTATTATCTGTGTGTGTGAGAAAGAGACAGAACTATTATCTGTGTGTGAGACAGAGAGAGAGAGAGAGAACTATTATCTGTGTGAAAGAGAGACAGAACTATTACCTGTGTGTGAGAGAGAGAAAATGAGAGACCGACAGAACTATTATCTGTGTGTGTGAGAGAGAGAGAGAGACAGAAATATTATCTGTGTGAGAGAGAGACAGAACTATTATCTGTGTGTGAGAGAGAGAGAGACAGAACTATTATCTGTGTGTGTGTGAGAGAGAGAGACAGAACTATTATCTGTGAGAGAAAGACAGAACTATTATCTGTGTGTGAGACAGAGAGAGAGAGAGACAGAGAGAGACAGAACTATTATCTGTGTGAAAGAGAGACAGAACTATTACCTGTGTGTGAGAGAGAGAAAATGAGAGAGACCGACAGAACTATTATCTGTGTGTGTGAGAAAGAGAGACAGAACTATTATCTGTGTGAGATAGAGAGAGAGACAGAACTGTTGTGTGAGACCGAGAGAGAGAGAGAGACAGAACTCTTATCTGTGTGAGAGAGAGAGAGAGAGAGAGAGAGAGAGAGAGAGAGAGACAGAACTATTATCTGTGTGTGTGAAAGAGAGAGAAAGAGAGACAGAACTATTATCTGTGTGAGAGAGAGAGACAGAACTATTATCTGTGTGTGTGAGAGAGAGAGAGAGAGACAGAACTATTATCTGTGTGTGAGAGAGAGAGAGACAGAACTATTATCTGTGTGTGAGAGAGAGAGAGACAGAACTATTATCTGTGTGTGAGAGAGAGAGAGAGAGACAGAACTATTATCTGTGAGAGAGAGACAGAACTATTATCTGTGTGAGAGAGAGAGAGAGACAGAACTATTTTCTGTGTGTGAGAGAGAGAGACAGAACTATTTTCTGTGTGTGAGAGAGAGAGACAGAACTTATCTGTGAGAGAGAGAGAGAGAGAGAGACATAACTATTATCTGTGTGTGTGTGAGAAAGAGAAAGAACTATTATCTGTGTGAGAGAGAGAGAGAGAGAGAGAGACATAACTATTATCTGTGTGTGTGTGAGAAAGAGACAGAACTATTATCTGTGTGTGAGAGAGAGAGAGAGAGAACTATTATCTGTGTGTGTGAAAGAGAGAGAGAGAGACAGAACTATTATCTGTGTGAGAGAGAGAGACAGAACTATTATCTGTGTGTGTGAGAGAGAGAGAGAGACAGAACTATTATCTGTGTGAGAGAGACAGATCTATTATCTGTGTGTGAGAGAGAGAGACAGAACTATTATCTGTGAGAGAAAGACAGAACTATTATCTGTGTGAGAGAGAGAGAGAGAGACAGAACTATTTTCTGTGTGTGAGAGAGAGACAGAACTATTTTCTGTGTGTGAGAGAGAGAGACAGAACTATTATCTGTGTGAGAGAGAGAGAGAGAGACATAACTATTATCTGTGTGTGTGAGAGAGAGACAGAACTATTATCTGTGTGAGAGAGAGACAGAACTATTATCTGTGTGAGAGAGAGAGAGAGACAACTATTATTTGTGTGAGAGAGAGACAGAACTATTATCTGTGTGAGAGAGATGGAGAGAGAGCGAGAGAGACAGAACTATTATCTGTGAGAGAGAGAGACAGAACTATTTTCTGTGTGTGAGAGAGAGAGAGAGAGAGAACTATTATCTGTGTGTGTGAGAAAGAGACAGAACTATTATCTGTGTGTGAGACAGAGAGAGAGAGAGAGAGAGAGAGAGAGAGAGAGACAGAACTATTATCTGTGTGAAAGAGACAGAACTATTACCTGTGTGTGAGAGAGAGAAAATGAGAGAGACCAACAGAACTATTATCTGTGTGTGTGAGAAAGAGAGACAGAACTATTATCTGTGTGAGATAGAGAGAGACAGAACTGTTGTGTGAGACCGAGAGAGAGAGAGAGACAGAACTATTATCTGTGTGTGTGAAAGAGAGAGAGAGAGCGACAGAACTATTATCTGTGTGTGTGAGAGAGAGAGAGAGAGACAGAACTATTATCTGTGTGTGTGAGAGAGAGAGAGAGAGAGAGAGACAGAACTATTATCTGTGTGTGTGAGAGAGAGAGAGAGAGAGAGAGACAGAACTATTATCTGTGTGAGACCGACAGAACTATTATCTGTGTGTGTGAGAGAGAGAGAGAGAGAGACAGAACTATTATCTGTGTGAGAGACCGACAGAACTATTATCTGTGTGTGAGAGAGAGAGAGAGAGAGAGAGAGAGAGAGAGACATAACTATTACCTGTGTGAGACAGAGAGAGAGAGAGAGAAAGAGAACTAATAACTGTGTGTGAGAGAGAGAGAGAACTAATAACTGTGTGTGTGTGAGAGAGAGAGAGAGAACTATTACCTGTGTGAGAGAGAGAAAGAGAGAGAGACAGAGAGAGAGAGACAGAACTATTATCTGTGTGTGAGAGAGAGAAAGAGAGACAGAACTATTATCTGTGTGTGAGAAAGAGAGAGAGAGAACTATTATCTGTGAGAGAGAGAGAGAACTATTATCTGTGTGTGAGAGAGAGAGAGAGACAACTATTATCTGTGCAAGAGAAAGAGCAACAGAACTATTATCTGTGTGTGAGAGAGAGAAAGAGAGAGAGAGAACTATTATCTGTGTGTGAGAGAGAGAGAGACAGAACTATTATATTTCTCTGTGAGAGAGAGAGAGAACTAATAACTGTGTGTGTGTGTGTGTGTGTGTGAGAGAGAGGGAAAGACAGAGAGAGACAGAACTATTATCTGTGTGTGTGTGAGAGAAAGAGACAGAACTATTATCTGTGTGTGAGAGAGAGAGAGAGAGAGAGAGAGAGAGAGAGACAGAACTATTATCTGTGTGTGTGTGAGAGAGGGAGAGACAGAGAGACACAACTATTATCTCTTGTGAGACAGAGAGAGAGAGAGAGAGACAGAACTATTATCTGTGTGAAAGAGAGACAGAACTATTACCTGTGTGTGAGAGAGAGAAAATGAGAGAGACCGACAGAACTATTATCTGTGTGTGAGAAAGAGAGACAGAACTAATATCTGTGTGAGATAGAGAGAGAGACAAAACTGTTGTGTGAGACCGAGAGAGAGAGAGACAGAACTCTTATCTGTGTGAGAGAGAGAGAGAGAGAGACAGAACTATTATCTGTGTGTGTGAGAAATAGAGACAGAACTATTATCTGTGTGAGATAGAGAGAGAGACAGAACTGTTGTGTGAGACTGAGAGAGAGAGAGAGAGACAGAACTCTTATCTGTGTGAGAGAGAGAGAGAGAGAGAGAGAGACAGAACTATTATCTGTGTGTGTGAGAAAGAGAGAGAGAGAGCGACAGAACTATTATCTGTGTGTGTGAGAGAGAGAGAGAGACAGAACTATTATCTGTGTGAGAGAGACAGAACTATTATCTGTGTGTGAGAGAGAGAGAGAGAGAGAGACAGAACTATTATCTGTGTGTGTGTGAGAGAGGGAGAGACAGAACTATTATCTGTGCGAGAGAGAGAAAGAGCGACAACTATTATCTGTGTGTGAGAGAGAGAGAGAGAGAGAGACACAACTATTGTCTGTGTGTGAGACAGAGAGAGAGAGAGAGAGACAGAACTATTATCTGTGTGAAAGAGAGACAGAACTATTACCTGTGTGTGAGAGAGAAAATGAGAGAGACCGACAGAACTATTATCTGTGTGTGAGAAAGAGAGACAGAACTATTATCTGTGTGAGATAGAGAGAGAGACAGAACTGTTGTGTGAGACCGAGAGAGAGAGAGAGAGACAGAACTCTTATTTGTGTGAGAGAGAGAGAGAGACAGAACTATATCTGTGTGTGTGAGAGAGAGAGAGAGAGAGAGAGAGAGAGAGAGACAGAACTATTATCTGTGTGAGAGAGAGACAGAACTATTTTCTGTGTGTGAGAAAGAGAGACAGAACTATTATCTGTGTGAGATAGAGAGAGAGACAGAACTGTTGTGTGAGACCGAGAGAGAGAGAGAGAGAGACAGAACTCTTATTTGTGTGAGAGAGAGAGAGAGACAGAACTATATCTGTGTGTGTGAGAGAGAGAGAGAGAGAGAGAGAGAGAGAGACAGAACTATTATCTGTGTGAGAGAGAGACAGAACTATTTTCTGTGTGTGAGAGAGAGAGACAGAACTATTATCTGTGTGTGAGAGAGAGAGAGAGAGAGAGAGACATAACTATTATCTGTGTGTGTGAGAAAGAGACAGAACTATTATCTGTGTGTGAGACAGAGAGAGAGAGAGGGAGAGAACTATTATCTGTGTGAAAAAGAGACAGAACTATTACCTGTGTGTGAGAGAGAGAAAATGAGAGAGAGAGACAGAACTATTATCTGTGTGTGTGTGAGAGAGAGAGACAGAACTGTTGTGTGAGACCGAGAGAGAGAGAGAGAGACAGAACTCTTATCTGTGTGAGAGAGAGAGAGAGAGAGAGAGAGAGAGAGAGGCAGAACTATTATCTGTGTGTGAGAGAGAGACAGAACTATTATCTGTGTGTGTGAGAGAGAGAGAGAGACAGAACTATTATCTGTGTGAGAGAGAGACAGAACTATTATCTGTGTGTGAGGGAGAGAGAGACAGAACTATTATCTGTGTGTGTGTGAGAGAGAGAGACAGAACTATTATCTGTGAGAGAAAGACAGAACTATTATCTGTGTGTGAGACAGAGAGAGAGAGAGAGAGAGACAGAACTATTATCTGTGTGAAAGAGAGACAGAACTATTACCTGTGTGTGAGAGAGAGAAAATGAGAGAGACCGACAGAACTATTATCTGTGTATGTGAGAAAGAGAGACAGAACTATTATCTGTGTGAGATAGAGAGAGAGACAGAACTGTTGTGTGAGACCGAGAGAGAGAGAGAGACAGAACTCTTATCTGTGTGAGAGAGAGAGAGAGAGAGAGACAGAACTATTATCTGTGTGTGTGAAAGAGAGAGAAAGAGAGACAGAACTATTATCTGTGTGAGAGAGAGAGACAGAACTATTATCTGTGTGTGTGAGAGAGAGAGAGAGACAGAACTATTATCTGTGTGAGAGAGAGACAGAACTATTATCTGTGTGTGAGAGAGAGAGACAGAACTATTATCTGTGAGAGAGAGACAGAACTATTATCTATGTGAGAGAGAGAGAGACAGAACTATTTTCTGTGTGTGAGAGAGAGAGACAGAACTATTTTCTGTGTGTGAGAGAGAGAGACAGAACTTATCTGTGTGAGAGAGAGAGAGAGAGAGAGAGAGAGAGAGAGAGACATAACTATTATCTGTGTGTGTTTGAGAAAGAGAAAGAACTATTATCTGTGTGTGTGTGAGAGAGAGAGAGAGAGAACTATTACCTGTGTGTGAGAGAGAGAAAGAGAGAGAGAGACAGAGACAGAGAGACAGAACTGTTATATGTGTGAGAGATAGAGAGACAGAACTATTATCTGTGTGTGAGACAGAGAGAGAGAGAGACAGAACTATTATCTGTGTGTGAGAAAGAGAGAGAGAGAACTATTATCTGTGAGAGAGAGAGAGAACTATTATCTGTGTGTGAGAGA
>NC_137497.1:23393720-23396220 GCF_041902795.1 Electrophorus electricus | reverse complement strand
AACTATTATCTGTGTGTGAGAGAGAGAAAGAGAGAGAGAGAACTATTATCTGTGTGTGAGAGAGAGAGAGACAGAACTATTATATTTCTCTGTGAGAGAGAGAGAGAACTAATAACTGTGTGTGTGTGTGTGTGTGAGAGAGATAGAGGGAAAGACAGAGAGAGACAGAACTATTATCTGTGTGTGTGTGAGAGAAAGAGACAGAACTATTATCTGTGTGTGAGAGAGAGAGAGAGAGAGAGAGAGAGAGAGAGAGACAGAACTATTATCTGTGTGTG
The DNA here is from genome assembly GCF_041902795.1 of Electrophorus electricus. Classification (NCBI taxonomy): domain Eukaryota; kingdom Metazoa; phylum Chordata; class Actinopteri; order Gymnotiformes; family Gymnotidae; genus Electrophorus; species Electrophorus electricus. The sequence continues at coordinate 23,395,942 of NC_137497.1, read as the reverse complement.
TGTGAGAGAGGGAGAGACAGAGAGACACAACTATTATCTCTTGTGAGACAGAGAGAGAGAGAGAGAGACAGAACTATTATCTGTGTGAAAGAGAGACAGAACTATTACCTGTGTGTGAGAGAGAGAAAATGAGAGAGACCGACAGAACTATTATCTGTGTGTGAGAAAGAGAGACAGAACTAATATCTGTGTGAGATAGAGAGAGAGACAAAACTGTTGTGTGAGACCGAGAGAGAGAGAGACAGAACTCTTATCTGTGTGAGAGAGAGAGAGAGAGAGAGACAGAACTATTATCTGTGTGTGTGAGAAATAGAGACAGAACTATTATCTGTGTGAGATAGAGAGAGAGACAGAACTGTTGTGTGAGACTGAGAGAGAGAGAGAGAGACAGAACTCTTATCTGTGTGAGAGAGAGAGAGAGAGAGAGAGAGAGAGACAGAACTATTATCTGTGTGTGTGAGAGAGAGAGAGAGAGCGACAGAACTATTATCTGTGTGTGTGAGAGAGAGAGAGAGACAGAACTATTATCTGTGTGAGAGAGACAGAACTATTATCTGTGTGTGAGAGAGAGAGAGAGAGAGAGAGAGACAGAACTATTATCTGTGTGTGTGTGAGAGAGGGAGAGACAGAACTATTGTCTGTGCGAGAGAGAGAAAGAGCGACAACTATTATCTGTGTGTGAGAGAGAGAGAGAGAGAGAGACACAACTATTATCTGTGTGTGAGACAGAGAGAGAGAGAGAGAGACAGAACTATTATCTGTGTGAAAGAGAGACAGAACTATTACCTGTGTGTGAGAGAGAAAATGAGAGAGACCGACAGAACTATTATCTGTGTGTGAGAAAGAGAGACAGAACTATTATCTGTGTGAGATAGAGAGAGAGACAGAACTGTTGTGTGAGACCGAGAGAGAGAGAGAGAGAGACAGAACTCTTATTTGTGTGAGAGAGAGAGAGAGACAGAACTATATCTGTGTGTGTGAGAGAGAGAGAGAGAGAGAGAGAGAGAGAGAGAGACAGAACTATTATCTGTGTGAGAGAGAGACAGAACTATTTTCTGTGTGTGAGAGAGAGAGACAGAACTATTATCTGTGTGTGAGAGAGAGAGAGAGAGAGAGAGAGACATAACTATTATCTGTGTGTGTGAGAAAGAGACAGAACTATTATCTGTGTGTGAGACAGAGAGAGAGAGAGAGAGAGAACTATTATCTGTGTGAAAAAGAGACAGAACTATTACCTGTGTGTGAGAGAGAGAAAATGAGAGAGACCGACAGAACTATTATCTGTGTGTGTGAGAGAGAGAGAGAGAGACAGAACTATTATCTGTGTGTGTGTGAGAGAGAGAGACAGAACTGTTGTGTGAGACCGAGAGAGAGAGAGAGAGACAGAACTCTTATCTGTGTGAGAGAGAGAGAGAGAGAGAGAGAGAGAGAGGCAGAACTATTATCTGTGTGTGAGAGAGAGACAGAACTATTATCTGTGTGTGTGAGAGAGAGAGAGAGACAGAACTATTATCTGTATGAGAGAGAGACAGAACTATTATCTGTGTGTGAGGGAGAGAGAGACAGAACTATTATCTGTGTGTGTGTGAGAGAGAGAGACAGAACTATTATCTGTGAGAGAAAGACAGAACTATTATCTGTGTGTGAGACAGAGAGAGAGAGAGAGAGACAGAACTATTATCTGTGTGAAAGAGAGACAGAACTATTACCTGTGTGTGAGAGAGAGAAAATGAGAGAGACCGACAGAACTATTATCTGTGTATGTGAGAAAGAGAGACAGAACTATTATCTGTGTGAGATAGAGAGAGAGACAGAACTGTTGTGTGAGACCGAGAGAGAGAGAGACAGAACTCTTATCTGTGTGAGAGAGAGAGAGAGAGAGAGACAGAACTATTATCTGTGTGAGAGAGAGAGACAGAACTATTATCTGTGTGTGTGAGAGAGAGAGAGAGACAGAACTATTATCTGTGTGAGAGAGAGACAGAACTATTATCTGTGTGTGAGAGAGAGAGACAGAACTATTATCTGTGAGAGAGAGACAGAACTATTATCTATGTGAGAGAGAGAGAGACAGAACTATTTTCTGTGTGTGAGAGAGAGAGACAGAACTATTTTCTGTGTGTGAGAGAGAGAGACAGAACTTATCTGTGTGAGAGAGAGAGAGAGAGAGAGAGAGAGAGAGAGAGAGACATAACTATTATCTGTGTGTGTTTGAGAAAGAG
>NC_137497.1:23228720-23386220 GCF_041902795.1 Electrophorus electricus | reverse complement strand
AGAGAGAGAGAGAGAGACAACTATTATCTGTGTGTGTGTGAGAAAGAGACAGAACTATTATCTGTGTGTGAGACAGAGAGAGAGAGAGAGAGAGAGAGAGAGAGAGACAGAACTATTATCTGTGTGTGTGAGTGAGAGGGAGAGAGACAGAACTATTATCTGTGTGAGAGAGAGACAGAACTATTATCTGTGTGAGAGAGAGAGACAGAACTATTATCTGTGAGAGAAAGACAGAACTATTATCTGTGTGTGAGAGAGAGAGAGAGAGACAGAGAGAGACAGAACTATTATCTGTGTGAAAGAGAGACAGAACTATTACCTGTGTGTGAGAGAGAGAAAATGAGAGAGACCGACAGAACTATTATCTGTGTGTGAGAAAGAGAGACAGAACTATTATCTGTGTGAGATAGAGAGAGAAACAGAACTGTTGTGTGAGACCGAGAGAGAGAGAGAGACAGAACTCTTATCTGTGTGAGAGAGAGAGAGAGAGAGAGAGAGAGACAGAACTATTATCTGTGTGTGTGAAAGAGAGAGAAAGAGAGACAGAACTATTATCTGTGTGAGAGAGAGAGACAGAACTATTATCTGTGTGTGTGAGAGAGAGAGAGACAGAACTATTATCTGTGTGAGAGAGAGACAGAACTATTATCTGTGTGTGAGAGAGAGAGAGACAGAACTATTATCTGTGTGTGAGAGAGAGAGAGAGACAGAACTATTATCTGTGAGAGAGAGACAGAACTATTATCTGTGTGAGAGAGAGAGAGAGACAGAACTATTTTCTGTGTGTGAGAGAGAGAGAGAGAGACATAACTATTATCTGTGTGTGTGAGAGAGAGAGAGAGAGAGAGACAGAACTATTATCTGTGTGAGAGAGAGACAGAACTATTATCTGTGTGTGAGAGAGAGAGAGAGAGAGAGAGACAGAACTATTATCTGTGTGAGAGAGACAGAACTATTATCTGTGTGTGAGAGAGAGAGACAGAACTATTATCTGTGAGAGAAAGACAGAACTATTATCTGTGTGAGAGAGAGAGAGAGACAGAACTATTTTCTGTGTGTGAGAGAGAGAGACAGAACTATTTTCTGTGTGAGAGAGACAGAACTATTTTCTGTGTGTGAGAGAGAGAGACAGAACTATTATCTGTGTGAGAGAGAGAGAGAGAGAGACATAACTATTATCTGTGTGTGTGAGAGAGAGAGAGAGAGAGAGACAGAACTATTATCTGTGTGAGAGAGAGACAGAACTATTATCTGTGTGAGAGAGAGAGACAACTATTATTTGTGTGAGAGAGAGACAGAACTATTATCTGTGTGAGAGAGATGGAGAGAGAGAGAGAGAGAGAGACAGAACTATTATCTGTGAGAGAGAGAGACAGAACTATTTTCTGTGTGTGAGAGAGAGAGACATAACTATTATCTGTGTGTGAGAGAGAGAGAGAGAGAGAGAGAGAGAGAGAGAGAGAGAGAGAGACAACTATTATCTGTGTGTGTGTGAGAAAGAGACAGAACTATTATCTGTGTGTGAGACAGAGAGAGAGAGAGAGAGAGAGAGAGAGAGAGACAGAACTATTATCTGTGTGTGTGAGAGAGAGAGAGAGAGACAGAACTATTATCTGTGTGAGAGAGAGACAGAACTATTATCTGTGTGTGAGAGAGAGAGAGACAGAACTATTATCTGTGAGAGAAAGACAGAACTATTATCTGTGTGTGAGAGAGAGAGAGAGAGACAGAGAGAGACAGAACTATTATCTGTGTGAAAGAGAGACAGAACTATTACCTGTGTGTGAGAGAGAGAAAATGAGAGAGACCGACAGAACTATTATCTGTGTGTGAGAAAGAGAGACAGAACTATTATCTGTGTGAGATAGAGAGAGAGACAGAACTGTTGTGTGAGACCGAGAGAGAGAGAGAGACAGAACTCTTATCTGTGTGAGAGAGAGAGAGAGAGAGAGAGAGAGACAGAACTATTATCTGTGTGTGTGAAAGAGAGAGAAAGAGAGACAGAACTATTATCTGTGTGAGAGAGAGAGACAGAACTATTATCTGTGTGTGTGAGAGAGAGAGAGACAGAACTATTATCTGTGTGAGAGAGAGACAGAACTATTATCTGTGTGTGAGAGAGAGAGAGACAGAACTATTATCTGTGTGTGAGAGAGAGAGAGAGACAGAACTATTATCTGTGAGAGAGAGACAGAACTATTATCTGTGTGAGAGAGAGAGAGAGACAGAACTATTTTCTGTGTGTGAGAGAGAGAGACAGAACTATTTTCTGTGTGTGAGAGAGAGAGACAGAACTTATCTGTGAGAGAGAGAGAGAGAGAGAGAGAGAGAGACATAACTATTATCTATGTGTGTGTGAGAAAGAGAAAGAACTATTATCTGTGTGTGAGAGAGAGAGACAGAACTATTTTCTGTGTGTGAGAGAGAGAGACAGAACTTATCTGAGAGAGAGAGAGAGAGAGAGAGAGAGAGAGAGAGAGACATAACTATTATCTGTGTGTGTGCGAGAAAGAGAAAGAACTATTATCTGTGTGTGAGAGAGAGAGACAGAACTATTATCTGTGTGTGAGAGAGAGAGAGAGAGAGAGAGAGAGACATAACTATTATCTGTGTGTGTGTGAGAAAGAGACAGAACTATTATCTGTGTGTGAGACAGAGAGAGAGAGAGAGAGAGAGAGACAGAACTATTACCTGTGTGTGAGAGAGAGAAAATGAGAGAGACCGACAGAACTATTATCTGTGTGAGATAGAGAGAGAGACAGAACTGTTGTGTGAGACCGAGGGAGAGAGAGAGAGAGAGAGAGACAGAACTCTTATCTGTGTGTGAGAGAGAGAGAGAGAGAGAGAGAGAGAGAGAGAGAGACAGAACTATTATCTGTGTGAGAGAGAGACAGAACTATTATCTGTGTGTGAGAGAGAGAGAGAGAGAGAGACAGAACTGTTATCTGTGTGAGAGAGACAGAACTATTATCTGTGTGTGAGAGAGAGAGACAGAACTATTATCTGTGAGAGAAAGACAGAACTATTATCTGTGTGAGAGAGAGAGAGACAGAACTATTTTCTGTGTGAGAGAGACAGAACTATTTTCTGTGTGTGAGAGAGAGAGACAGAACTATTATCTGTGTGTGAGAGAGAGAGAGACATAACTATTATCTGTGTGTGTGAGAGAGAGAGAGAGAGAGAGACAGAACTATTATCTGTGTTTGAGAGAGACAGAACTATTATCTGTGTGAGAGAGAGAGACAACTATTATTTGTGTGAGAGAGAGACAGAACTATTATCTGTGTGAGAGAGATGGAGAGAGAGAGAGAGAGACAGAACTATTATCTGTGAGAGAGAGAGACAGAACTATTTTCTGTGTGTGAGAGAGAGAGACATAACTATTATCTGTGTGTGAGAGAGAGAGAGAGAGAGAGAGAGAGAGAGAGAGACAACTATTATCTGTGTGTGTGTGAGAAAGAGACAGAACTATTATCTGTGTGTGAGACAGAGAGAGAGAGAGAGAGAGAGAGAGAGAGAGACAGAACTATTATCTGTGTGTGTGAGAGAGAGAGAGAGAGACAGAACTATTATCTGTGTGAGAGAGAGACAGAACTATTATCTGTGTGAGAGAGAGAGAGACAGAACTATTATCTGTGAGAGAAAGACAGAACTATTATCTGTGTGTGGGAGAGAGAGAGAGAGACAGAGAGAGACAGAACTATTATCTGTGTGAAAGAGAGACAGAACTATTACCTGTGTGTGAGAGAGAGAAAATGAGAGAGACCGACAGAACTATTATCTGTGTGTGAGAAAGAGAGACAGAACTATTATCTGTGTGAGATAGAGAGAGAGACAGAACTGTTGTGTGAGACCGAGAGAGAGAGAGAGACAGAACTCTTATCTGTGTGAGAGAGAGAGAGAGAGAGAGAGACAGAACTATTATCTGTGTGTGTGAAAGAGAGAGAAAGAGAGACAGAACTATTATCTGTGTGAGAGAGAGAGACAGAACTATTATCTGTGTGTGTGAGAGAGAGAGAGACAGAACTATTATCTGTGTGAGAGAGAGACAGAACTATTATCTGTGTGTGAGAGAGAGAGAGACAGAACTATTATCTGTGTGTGAGAGAGAGAGAGAGACAGAACTATTATCTGTGAGAGAGAGACAGAACTATTATCTGTGTGAGAGAGAGAGAGAGACAGAACTATTTTCTGTGTGTGAGAGAGAGAGACAGAACTATTTTCTGTGTGTGAGAGAGAGAGACAGAACTTATCTGTGAGAGAGAGAGAGAGAGAGAGAGAGAGAGAGAGAGACATAACTATTATCTATGTGTGTGTGAGAAAGAGAAAGAACTATTATCTGTGTGTGAGAGAGAGAGACAGAACTATTATCTGTGTGTGAGAGAGAGAGAGAGAGAGAGACATAACTATTATCTGTGTGTGTATGAGAAAGAGACAGAACTATTATCTGTGTGTGAGAGAGAGAGAGAGAGAGAGAGAGAGAGAGAGACAGAACTATTACCTGTGTGTGAGAGAGAGAAAATGAGAGAGACCGACAGAACTATTATCTGTGCGTGTGAGAAAGAGAGACAGAACTATTATCTGTGTGAGATAGAGAGAGAGACAGAACTGTTGTGTGAGACCGAGAGAGAGAGAGAGAGAGAGAGACAGAACTCTTATCTGTGTGTGAGAGAGAGAGAGAGAGAGACAGAACTATTATCTGTGTGTGTGAAAGAGAGAGAGAGAGACAGAACTATTATCTGTGTGAGAGAGAGAGACAGAACTATTATCTGTGTGTGAGAGAGAGAGAGAGAGAGAGAGACAGAACTATTATCTGTGTGAGAGAGACAGAACTATTATCTGTGTGTGAGAGAGAGAGACAGAACTATTATCTGTGAGAGAAAGACAGAACTATTATCTGTGTGAGAGAGAGAGAGAGAGACAGAACTATTTTCTGTGTGTGAGAGAGAGAGACAGAACTATTTTCTGTGTGTGAGAGAGAGAGACAGAACTATTATCTGTGAGAGAGAGAGAGAGAGACATAACTATTATCTGTGTGTGTGTGAGAGAGAGAGAGAGAGAGAGAGAGAGACAGAACTATTATCTGTGTGAGAGAGAGACAGAACTATTATCTGTGTGAGAGAGAGAGACAACTATTATTTGTGTGAGAGAGAGACAGAACTATTATCTGTGTGAGAGAGATGGAGAGAGAGAGAGAGAGAGAGACAGAACTATTATCTGTGAGAGAGAGAGACAGAACTATTTTCTGTGTGAGAGAGAGAGACATAACTATTATCTGTGTGTGAGAGAGAGAGAGAGAGAGAGAGAGAGAGAGACAACTATTATCTGTGTGTGTGAGAAAGAGACAGAACTATTATCTGTGTGTGAGACAGAGAGAGAGAGAGAGACAGAACTATTATCTGTGAAAGAGAGACAGAACTATTACCTGTGTGTGAGAGAGAGAAAATGAGAGAGACCAACAGAACTATTATCTGTGTGTGTGAGAAAGAGAGACAGAACTATTATCTGTGTGAGATAGAGAGAGAGACAGAACTGTTGTGTGAGACCGAGAGAGAGAGAGAGACAGAACTATTATCTGTGTGTGTGAAAGAGAGAGAGAGAGAGAGAGACAGAACTATTATCTGTGTGTGTGAAAGAGAGAGAGAGAGAGAGACAGAACTATTATCTGTGTGAGAGAGAGAGAGAGAGAGAGAGAGAGAGATAACGATTATCTGTGTGTGTGAAAGAGAGAGAGAGCGACAGAACTATTATCTGTGTGTGTGAGAGACAGAGAGAGAGACAGAACTATTATCTGTGTGAGAGACCGACAGAACTATTATCTTTGTGTGTGTGAGAGAGAGAGAGAGAGAGAGAGAGAGACAGAACTATTATCTGTGTGAGAGACCGACAGAACTATTATCTGTGTGTGAGAGAGAGAGAGAGAGAGAGAGAGAGAGAGAGAGAACTAATAACTGTGTGTGAGAGAGAGAGAGAACTAATAACTGTGTGTGTGTGTGTGAGAGAGAGAGAGAGAACTATTACCTGTGTGTGAGAGAGAGAAAGAGAGAGAGACAGAGAGAGAGAGACAGAACTGTTATATGTGTGAGAGATAGAGAGACAGAACTATTATCTGTGTGTGAGACAGAGAGAAAGAGAGACAGAACTATTACCTGTGTGTGAGAGAGAGAAAATGAGAGAGACCGACAGAACTATTATCTGTGTGTGTGAGAAAGAGAGACAGAACTATTATCTGTGTGAGATAGAGAGAGAGACAGAACTATTTTCTGTGTGTGAGAGAGAGAGACAGAACTTATCTGTGTGAGAGAGAGAGAGAGAGAGAGAGACATAACTATTATCTGTGTGTGTGTGAGAAAGACAAAGAACTATTATCTGTGTGTGTGTGTGAGAGAGAGAGAGAGAACTATTACCTGTGTGTGAGAGAGAGAAAGAGAGAGAGAGACAGAGAGAGAGACAGAACTGTTTTATATGTGAGAGATAGAGAGACAGAACTATTATCTGTATGTGAGACAGAGACATAACTATTATCTGTGTGTGAGAGAGAGAGAGAGAGAGAGAGAGAGAGAGAGAGAGAGACAACTATTATCTGTGTGTGTGAGAAAGAGACAGAACTATTATCTGTGTGTGAGACAGAGAGAGAGAGAGAGAGAGAGAGAGAGAGAGAGAGAGAGAGAGAGAGAGAGAGAGAGAGAGAGAGACAGAACTATTATCTGTGAAAGAGAGACAGAACTATTACCTGTGTGTGAGAGAGAGAAAATGAGAGAGACCAACAGAACTATTATCTGTGTGTGTGAGAAAGAGAGACAGAACTATTATCTGTGTGAGATAGAGAGAGAGACAGAACTGTTGTGTGAGACCGAGAGAGAGAGAGAGACAGAACTATTATCTGTGTGTGTGAAAGAGAGAGAGAGAGAGAGAGACAGAACTATTATCTGTGTGAGAGAGAGAGAGAGAGAGAGAGAGAGAGAGAGAGAGAGAGACATAACTATTATCTGTGTGTGGGAAAGAGAGAGAGAGCGACAGAACTATTATCTGTGTGTGTGAGAGGGAGAGAGAGAGACAGAACTATTATCTGTGTGAGAGACCGACAGAACTATTATCTGTGTGTGAGAGAGAGAGAGAGAGAGAGAGAGAGAGAGAGAGAGAGAGAGAACTAATAACTGTGTGTGAGAGAGAGAGAGAACTAATAACTGTTTGTGTGTGTGAGAGAGAGAGAGAGAGAGAGAACTATTACCTGTGTGTGAGAGAGAGACAGAGAGAGAGACAGAGAGAGAGAGACAGAACTGTTATATGTGTGAGAGATAGAGAGACAGAACTATTATCTGTGTGTGAGACAGAGAGAAAGAGAGACAGAACTATTACCTGTGTGTGAGAGAGAGAAAATGAGAGAGACCGACAGAACTATTATCTGTGTGTGTGAGAAAGAGAGACAGAACTATTATCTGTGTGAGATGGAGAGAGACAGAACTTATCTGTGTGAGAGAGAGAGAGAGAGAGAGAGAGAGAGACATAACTATTATCTGTGTGTGTGTGAGAAAGAGAAAGAACTATTATCTGTGTGTGTGTCAGAGAGAGAGAGAGAACTATTACCTGTGTGTGAGAGAGAGAAAGAGAGAGAGAGACAGAGAGAGAGACAGAACTGTTATATGTGTGAGAGATAGAGAGACAGAACTATTATCTGTGTGTGAGACAGAGAGAGAGAGAGACAGAACTATTATCTGTGTGTGAGAAAGAGAGAGAGAGAGAACTATTATCTGTGAGAGAGAGAGAGAACTATTATCTGTGTGTGAGAGAGAGAAATAGAGAGAGACAGAACTATTACCTGTGTGAGAGAGAGAAAGAGAGAGAGACAGACAGAACTATTATCTGAGACAGAGAAAGAGAGAGAGAGAGAACTATTATCTGTGTGAGAGACAGAACTATTATCTGTGTGTGAGAGAGAGAGAGAGAGACAACTATTATCTGTGCAAGAGAAAGAGCAACAGAACTATTATCTGTGTGTGAGAGAGAGAGAGACAGAACTATTATATTTCTCTGTGAGAGAGAGAGAGAGAACTAATAACTGTGTGTGTGTGTGAGAGAGATAGAGGGAAAGACAGAGAGAGACAGAACTATTATCTGTGTGTGTGTGAGAGAAAGAGACAGAACTATTATCTGTGTGTGTGAGAGAGAGAGAGAGAGAGAGAGAGAGACAGAACTATTATCTATGTGTGTGTGAGAGAGGGAGAGACAGAACTATTATCTGTGCGAGAGAGAGAAAGAGCGACAACTATTATCTGTGTGTGAGAGAGAGAGAGAGAGAGACACAACTATTATCTGTGTGTGAGACAGAGAGAGAGAGAGAGAGAGAGAGAGAGAGAGAGACAGAACTATTATCTGTGTGAAAGAGAGACAGAACTATTACCTGTGTGTGAGAGAGAGAAAATGAGAGAGACCGACAGAACTATTATCTGTGTGTGAGAAAGAGAGACAGAACTCTTATCTGTGTGAGAGAGAGAGAGAGAGACAGAACTATTATCTGTGTGTGTGAGAAAGAGAGACAGAACTATTATCTGTGTGAGATAGAGAGAGAGACAGAACTGTTGTGTGAGACTGAGAGAGAGAGAGAGAGAGAGAGAGACAGAACTCTTATCTGTGTGAGAGAGAGAGAGAGAGAGAGAGACAGAACTATTATCTGTGTGTGTGAGAAAGAGAGAGAGAGAGCGACAGAACTATTATCTGTGTGTGTGAGAGAGAGAGAGAGACAGAACTATTATCTGTGTGAGAGAGACAGAACTATTATCTGTGTGAGAGAGAGAGAGAGAGAGAGAGAGACAGAACTATTATCTGTGTGTGTGTGAGAGAGGGAGAGACAGAACTATTATCTGTGCGAGAGAGAGAAAGAGCGACAACTATTATCTGTGTGTGAGAGAGAGAGAGAGAGACACAACTATTATCTGTGTGTGAGACAGAGAGAGAGAGAGAGAGAGAGAGAGACAGAACTATTATCTGTGTGAAAGAGAGACAGAACTATTACCTGTGTGTGAGAGAGAGAAAATGAGAGAGACCGACAGAACTATTATCTGTGTGTGAGAAAGAGAGACAGAACTATTATCTGTGTGAGATAGAGAGAGAGACAGAACTATTATCTGTGTGTGTGTGAGAGAAAGAGACAGAACTATTATCTGTGTGTGTGAGAGAGAGAGAGAGAGAGACAGAACTATTATCTATGTGTGTGTGAGAGAGGGAGAGACAGAACTATTATCTGTGCGAGAGAGAGAAAGAGCGACAACTATTATCTGTGTGTGAGAGAGAGAGAGAGAGAGAGAGACACAACTATTATCTGTGTGTGAGACACAGAGAGAGAGAGAGAGAGAGAGAGAGAGAGAGAGAGACAGAACTATTATCTGTGTGAGAGAGAGAGAGACAGAACTATCTGTGTGTGTGAGAGAGAGAGAGAGAGAGAGAGAGAGAGACAGAACTATTATCTGTGTGAGAGAGACAGAACTATTATCTGTGTGGGAGAGAGAGAGACAGAACTGTTGTGTGAGACCGAGAGAGAGAGAGAGACAGAACTCTTATCTGTGTGAGAGAGAGAGAGAGAGAGAGAGAGGCAGAACTATTATCTGTGTGAGAGAGAGAGACAGAACTATTATCTGTGTGTGTGAGAGAGAGAGAGAGAGAGACAGAACTATTATCTGTGTGAGAGAGAGACAGAACTATTATCTGTGTGTGAGAGAGAGAGAGAGAGACAGAACTATTATCTGTGTGTGTGTGAGAGAGAGAGAGACAGAACTATTATCTGTGAGAGAAAGACAGAACTATTATCTGTGTGTGAAACAGAGAGAGAGAGAGACAGAGAGAGACAGAACTATTATCTGTGTGAAAGAGAGACAGAACTATTACCTGTGTGTGAGAGAGAGAAAATGAGAGAGACCGACAGAACTATTATCTGTGTGTGTGAGAAAGAGAGACAGAACTATTATCTGTGTGAGATAGAGAGAGAGACAGAACTGTTGTGTGAGACCGAGAGAGAGAGAGAGACAGAACTCTTATCTGTGTGAGAGAGAGAGAGAGAGACAGAACTATTATCTGTGTGTGTGAAAGAGAGAGAAAGAGAGACAGAACTATTATCTGTGTGAGACAGAACTATTATCTGTGTGTGTGAGAGAGAGAGAGAGAGACAGAACTATTATCTGTGAGAGAGAGAGAGAGAGACAGAACTATTATCTGTGTGAGAGAGAGACAGAACTATTATCTGTGTGTGAGAGAGATAGAGACAGAACTATTATCTGTGTGTGAGAGAGAGAGAGAGAGAGACAGAACTATTATCTGTGTGAGAGAGAGAGAGACAGAACTATTTTCTGTGTGTGAGAGAGAGAGACAGAACTTATCTGTGTGAGAGAGAGAGAGAGAGAGAGAGAGAGAGAGAGACATAACTATTATCTGTGTGTGTGTGTGAGAATGAGAGAGAACTATTACCTGTGTGTGAGAGAGAGAAAGAGAGAGACAGAGAGAGAGAGACAGAACTGTTATATGTGTGAGAGATAGAGAGAGAGAGAGACAGAACTATTATCTGTGTGTGAGAAAGAGAGAGAGAGAACTATTATCTGTGAGAGAGAGAGAGAACTATTATCTGTGTGTGAGAGAGAGAAATAGAGAGAGACAGAACTATTACCTGTGTGAGAGAGAGAAAGAGAGAGAGACAGACAGAACTATTATCTGAGACAGAGAAAGAGAGAGAGAGAGAGAACTATTATCTGTGTGAGAGAGAGACAGAACTATTATCTGTGTGTGAGAGAGAGAGAGAGAGACAACTATTATCTGTGCAAGAGAAAGAGCAACAGAACTATTATCTGTGTGTGAGAGAGAGAAAGAGAGAGAGAGAACTATTATCTGTGTGAGAGAGAGAGAGAGAGACAGAACTATATCTGTGTGTGTGAGAGAGAGAGAAAGAGAGACAGAACTATTATCTGTGTGTGTGTGAGAGAGAGAGAGACAGAACTATTATCTGTGAGAGAAAGACAGAACTATTATCTGTGTGTGAAACAGAGAGAGAGAGAGACAGAGAGAGACAGAACTATTATCTGTGTGAAAGAGAGACAGAACTATTACCTGTGTGTGAGAGAGAGAAAATGAGAGAGACCGACAGAACTATTATCTGTGTGTGTGAGAAAGAGAGACAGAACTATTATCTGTGTGAGATAGAGAGAGAGACAGAACTGTTGTGTGAGACCGAGAGAGAGAGAGAGACAGAACTCTTATCTGTGTGAGAGAGAGAGAGAGAGAGACAGAACTATTATCTGTGTGTGTGAAAGAGAGAGAAAGAGAGACAGAACTATTATCTGTGTGAGACAGAACTATTATCTGTGTGTGTGAGAGAGAGAGAGAGAGACAGAACTATTATCTGTGAGAGAGAGAGAGAGAGACAGAACTATTATCTGTGTGAGAGAGAGACAGAACTATTATCTGTGTGTGAGAGAGATAGAGACAGAACTATTATCTGTGTGTGAGAGAGAGAGAGAGAGAGACAGAACTATTATCTGTGTGAGAGAGAGAGAGACAGAACTATTTTCTGTGTGTGAGAGAGAGAGACAGAACTTATCTGTGTGAGAGAGAGAGAGAGAGAGAGAGAGAGACATAACTATTATCTGTGTGTGTGTGTGAGAATGAGAGAGAACTATTACCTGTGTGTGAGAGAGAGAAAGAGAGAGACAGAGAGAGAGAGACAGAACTGTTATATGTGTGAGAGATAGAGAGACAGAACTATTATCTGTGTGTGAGACAGAGAGAGAGAGAGACAGAACTATTATCTGTGTGTGAGAAAGAGAGAGAGAGAACTATTATCTGTGAGAGAGAGAGAGAGAACTATTATCTGTGTGTGAGAGAGAGAAATAGAGAGAGACAGAACTATTACCTGTGTGAGAGAGAGAAAGAGAGAGAGACAGACAGAACTATTATCTGAGACAGAGAAAGAGAGAGAGAGAGAGAACTATTATCTGTGTGAGAGAGAGACAGAACTATTATCTGTGTGTGAGAGAGAGAGAGAGAGACAACTATTATCTGTGCAAGAGAAAGAGCAACAGAACTATTATCTGTGTGTGAGAGAGAGAAAGAGAGAGAAAGAACTATTATCTGTGTGAGAGAGAGAGAGAGAGACAGAACTATATCTGTGTGTGTGAGAGAGAGAGAAAGAGAGACAGAACTATTATCTGTGTGAGAGAGAGAGAGAGAGAGAGACATAACTATTATCTGTGTGTGTGAAAGAGAGAGAGAGCGACAGAACTATTATCTGTGTGTGTGAGAGAGAGAGAGAGACAGAACTATTATCTGTGTGAGAGACCGACAGAACTATTATCTGTGTGTGTGAGAGAGAGAGAGAGAGAGACAGAACTATTATCTGTGTGAGAGACCGACAGAACTATTATCTGTGTGTGTGAGAGAGAGAGAGAGAGAGAGAGAGAGAGAGAGAGAGAGAGAGAGAGACATAACTATTACCTGTGTGAGACAGAGAGAGAGAGAGAGAAAGAGAACTAATAACTGTGTGTGAGAGAGAGAAAATGAGAGAGACCGACAGAACTATTATCTGTGTGTGTGAGAAAGAGACAGAACTATTATCTGTGTGAGATAGAGAGAGAGACAGAACTGTTGTGTGAGACCGAGAGAGAGAGAGAGACAGAACTCTTATCTGTGTGAGAGAGAGAGAGAGAGACAGAACTATTATCTGTGTGTGTGAAAGAGAGAGAAAGAGAGACAGAACTATTATCTGTGTGAGACAGAACTATTATCTGTGTGTGTGTGAGAGAGAGAGAGAGAGACAGAACTATTATCTGTGTGTGTGAAAGACAGAGAAAGAGAGACAGAACTATTATTTGTGTGAGAGAGAGACAGAACTATTATCTGTGTGTGAGAGAGAGAGAGACAGAACTATTATCTGTGTGTGAGACAGAGAGAGAGACAGAACTATTATCTGTGAGAGAGAGACAGAACTATTATCTGTGTGAGAGAGAGAGACAGAACTATTTTCTGTGTGTGAGAGAGAGAGACAGAACTATTTTCTGTGTGTGAGAGAGAGAGACAGAACTTATCTGTGTGAGAGAGAGAGAGAGAGAGAGAGAGAGACAACTATTATCTGTGTGTGTGTGAGAAAGAGAAAGAACTATTATCTGTGTGTGTGTGTGAGAGAGAGAGAGAGAACTATTACCTGTGTGTGAGAGAGAGAAAGAGAGAGAGAGACAGAGAGAGAGAGACAGAACTGTTATATGTGTGAGAGATAGAGAGACAGAACTATTATCTGTGTGTGAGACAGAGAGAGAGAGAGACAGAACTATTATCTGTGTGTGAGAAAGAGAGAGAGAGAACTATTATCTGAGAGAGAGAGAACTATTATCTGTGTGTGAGAGAGAGAAATAGAGAGAGACAGAACTATTACCTGTGTGAGAGAGAGAAAGAGAGAGAGACAGACAGAACTATTATCTGAGACAGAAAGAGAGAGAGAGAGAACTATTATCTGTGTGAGAGAGAGACAGAACTATTATCTGTGTGTGAGAGAGAGAGAGAGAGAGACAACTATTATCTGTGCAAGAGAAAGAGCAACAGAACTATTATCTGTGTGTGAGAGAGAGAAAGAGAGAGAGAACTATTATCTGTGTGTGAGAGAGAGAGAGACAGAACTATTATATTTCTCTGTGAGAGAGAGAGAGAGAACTAATAACTGTGTGTGTGTGTGAGAGAGATAGAGGGAAAGACAGAGAGAGACAGAACTATTATCTGTGTGTGTGTGAGAGAAAGAGACAGAACTATTATCTGTGTGTGAGAGAGAGAGAGAGAGACAGAACTATTATCTATGTGTGTGTGAGAGAGGGAGAGACAGAACTATTATCTGTGCGAGAGAGAGAAAGAGCGACAACTATTATCTGTGTGTGAGAGAGAGAGAGAGAGACACAACTATTATCTGTGTGTGAGACAGAGAGAGAGAGAGAGAGAGAGAGACAGAACTATTATCTGTGTGAAAGAGAGACAGAACTATTACCTGTGTGTGAGAGAGAGAAAATGAGAGAGACCGACAGAACTATTATCTGTGTGTGAGAAAGAGAGACAGAACTATTATCTGTGTGAGATAGAGAGAGAGACAGAACTGTTGTGTGAGACCGAGAGAGAGAGAGAGACAGAACTCTTATCTGTGTGAGAGAGAGAGAGAGAGACAGAACTATTATCTGTGTGTGTGAGAAATAGAGACAGAACTATTATCTGTGTGAGATAGAGAGAGAGAGACAGAACTGTTGTGTGAGACTGAGAGAGAGAGAGAGAGAGAGAGAGACAGAACTATTATCTGTGTTTGTGAGAAAGAGAGAGAGAGAGCGACAGAACTATTATCTGTGTGTGTGAGAGAGAGAGAGAGACAGAACTATTATCTGTGTGAGAGAGAGAAAGAGAGAGAGACAAACAGAACTATTATCTGTGAGAGAGAGACAGAACTATTATCTGTGTGAGAGAGAGAGAGACAGAACTATTTTCTGTGTGTGAGAGAGAGAGACAGAACTATTTTCTGTGTGTGAGAGAGAGAGACAGAACTTATCTGTGTGAGAGAGAGAGAGAGAGAGAGAGAGAGAGAGACATAACTATTATCTGTGTGTGTGTGAGAAAGAGAAAGAACTATTATCTGTGTGTGTGTGAGAGAGAGAGAGAGAACTATTACCTGTGTGTGAGAGAGAGAAAGTGAGAGAGAGACAGAGAGAGAGAGACAGAACTGTTATATGTGTGAGAGATAGAGAGACAGAACTATTATCTGTGTGTGAGACAGAGAGAGAGAGACAGAACTATTATCTGTGTGTGAGAAAGAGAGAGAGAGAACTATTATCTGTGAGAGAGAGAGAACTATTATCTGTGTGTGAGAGAGAGAAATAGAGAGAGACAGAACTATTACCTGTGTGAGAGAGAGAAAGAGAGAGAGACAGACAGAACTATTATCTGAGACAGAAAGAGAGAGAGAGAGAACTATTATCTGTGTGAGAGAGAGACAGAACTATTATCTGTGTGTAAGAGAGAGAGAGAGAGAGAGACAACTATTATCTGTGCAAGAGAAAGAGCAACAGAACTATTATCTGTGTGTGAGAGAGAGAAAGAGAGAGAGAACTATTATCTGTGTGTGAGAGAGAGAGAGACAGAACTATTATATTTCTCTGTGAGAGAGAGAGAGAGAACTAATAACTGTGTGTGTGTGTGAGAGAGATAGAGGGAAAGACAGAGAGAGACAGAACTATTATCTGTGTGTGTGTGAGAGAAAGAGACAGAACTATTATCTGTGTGTGAGAGAGAGAGAGAGAGAGAGAGAGAGAGACAGAACTATTATCTATGTGTGTGTGAGAGAGGGAGAGACAGAACTATTATCTGTGCGAGAGAGAGAAAGAGCGACAACTATTATCTGTGTGTGAGAGAGAGAGAGAGAGACACAACTATTATCTGTGTGTGAGACAGAGAGAGAGAGAGAGAGAGAGAGACAGAACTATTATCTGTGTGAAAGAGAGACAGAACTATTACCTGTGTGTGAGAGAGAGAAAATGAGAGAGACCGACAGAACTATTATCTGTGTGTGAGAAAGAGAGACAGAACTATTATCTGTGTGAGATAGAGAGAGAGACAGAACTGTTGTGTGAGACCGAGAGAGAGAGAGAGACAGAACTCTTATCTGTGTGAGAGAGAGAGAGAGACAGAACTATTATCTGTGTGTGTGAGAAATAGAGACAGAACTATTATCTGTGTGAGATAGAGAGAGAGAGACAGAACTGTTGTGTGAGACTGAGAGAGAGAGAGAGAGAGAGAGAGAGAGACAGAACTATTATCTGTGTTTGTGAGAAAGAGAGAGAGAGAGCGACAGAACTATTATCTGTGTGTGTGAGAGAGAGAGAGAGACAGAACTATTATCTGTGTGAGAGAGAGAAAGAGAGAGAGACAGACAGAACTATTATCTGAGACAGAGAAAGAGAGAGAGAGAGAGAACTATTATCTGTGTGAGAGAGAGACAGAACTATTATCTGTGTGTGAGAGAGAGAGAGAGAGAGAGAGAGACAACTATTATCTGTGCAAGAGAAAGAGCAACAGAACTATTATCTGTGTGTGAGAGAGAGAAAGAGAGAGAGAGAACTATTATCTGTGTGTGAGAGAGAGAAAGAGAGAGAGAACTATTATCTGTGTGTGAGAGAGAGAGAGACAGAACTATTATCTGTGTGAGATAGAGAGAGAGACAGAACTGTTGTGTGAGACTGAGAGAGAGAGAGAGAGAGAGAGAGACAGAACTCTTATCTGTGTTAGAGAGAGAGAGAGAGAGAGAGAGACAGAACTATTATCTGTGTGTGTGAGAAAGAGAGAGAGAGAGCGACAGAACTATTATCTGTGTGTGTGAGAGAGAGAGACAGAACTATTATCTGTGTGAGAGAGACAGAACTATTATCTGTGTTTGAGAGAGAGAGAGAGAGAGAGAGAGAGAGAGAGACAGAACTATTATCTGTGTGTGTGTGCGAGGGAGAGACAGAACTATTATCTGTGCGAGAGAGAAAGAGCGACAACTATTATCTGTGTGTGAGACAGAGAGAGAGAGAGAGAGAGAGAGAGAGAGAGACAGAACTATTATCTGTGTGAAAGAGAGACAGAACTATTACCTGTGTGTGAGAGAGAGAAAATGAGAGAGACCGACAGAACTATTATCTGTGTGTGAGAAAGAGAGACAGAACTATTATCTGTGTGAGATAGAGAGAGAGACAGAACTGTTGTGTGAGACCGAGAGAGAGAGAGAGACAGAACTCTTATCTGTGTGAGAGAGAGAGAGAGAGAGACAGAACTATTATCTGTGTGTGTGAAAGAGAGAGAAAGAGAGACAGAACTATTATCTGTGTGAGACAGAACTATTATCTGTGTGTGTGTGAGAGAGAGAGAGAGAGACAGAACTATTATCTGTGTGTGTGAAAGACAGAGAAAGAGAGACAGAACTATTATTTGTGTGAGAGAGAGACAGAACTATTATCTGTGTGAGAGAGAGAGACAGAACTATTTTCTGTGTGTGAGAGAGAGAGACAGAACTTATCTGTGTGAGAGAGAGAGAGAGAGAGAGAGAGAGAGAGACATAACTATTATCTGTGTGTGTGTGAGAAAGAGAAAGAACTATTATCTGTGTGTGTGTGTGAGAGAGAGAGAGAGAGAACTATTACCTGTGTGTGAGAGAGAGAAAGAGAGAGAGAGACAGAGAGAGAGAGACAGAACTGTTATATGTGTGAGAGATAGAGAGACAGAACTATTATCTGTGTGTGAGACAGAGAGAGAGAGAGACAGAACTATTATCTGTGTGTGAGAAAGAGAGAGAGAGAACTATTATCTGAGAGAGAGAGAACTATTATCTGTGTGTGAGAGAGAGAAATAGAGAGAGACAGAACTATTACCTGTGTGAGAGAGAGAAAGAGAGAGAGACAGACAGAACTATTATCTGAGACAGAAAGAGAGAGAGAGAGAACTATTATCTGTGTGAGAGAGAGACAGAACTATTATCTGTGTGTGAGAGAGAGAGAGAGAGAGACAACTATTATCTGTGCAAGAGAAAGAGCAACAGAACTATTATCTGTGTGTGAGAGAGAGAAAGAGAGAGAGAACTATTATCTGTGTGTGAGAGAGAGAGACAGAACTATTATATTTCTCTGTGAGAGAGAGAGAGAGAACTAATAACTGTGTGTGTGTGTGAGAGAGATAGAGGGAAAGACAGAGAGAGACAGAACTATTATCTGTGTGTGTGTGAGAGAAAGAGACAGAACTATTATCTGTGTGTGAGAGAGAGAGAGAGAGAGAGAGAGAGAGAGAGAGAGAGAGAGACAGAACTATTATCTATGTGTGTGTGAGAGAGGGAGAGACAGAACTATTATCTGTGCGAGAGAGAGAAAGAGCGACAACTATTATCTGTGTGTGAGAGAGAGAGAGAGAGAGAGACACAACTATTATCTGTGTGTGAGACAGAGAGAGAGAGAGAGAGAGAGAGACAGAACTATTATCTGTGTGAAAGAGAGACAGAACTATTACCTGTGTGTGAGTGAGAGAAAATGAGAGAGACCGACAGAACTATTATCTGTGTGTGAGAAAGAGAGACAGAACTATTATCTGTGTGAGATAGAGAGAGAGACAGAACTGTTGTGTGAGACCGAGAGAGAGAGAGAGACAGAACTCTTATCTGTGTGAGAGAGAGAGAGAGACAGAACTATTATCTGTGTGTGTGAGAAATAGAGACAGAACTATTATCTGTGTGAGATAGAGAGAGAGAGACAGAACTGTTGTGTGAGACTGAGAGAGAGAGAGAGAGAGAGAGAGACAGAACTATTATCTGTGTTTGTGAGAAAGAGAGAGAGAGAGCGACAGAACTATTATCTGTGTGTGTGAGAGAGAGAGAGAGACAGAACTATTATCTGTGTTTGTGAGAAAGCGAGAGAGAGAGCGACAGAACTATTATCTGTGTGTGTGAGAGAGAGAGACAGACAGAACTATTATCTGAGACAGAGAAAGAGAGAGAGAGAGAGAACTATTATCTGTGTGAGAGAGAGACAGAACTATTATCTGTGTGTGAGAGAGAGAGAGAGAGAGAGAGAGAGACAACTATTATCTGTGCAAGAGAAAGAGCAACAGAACTATTATCTGTGTGTGAGAGAGAGAAAGAGAGAGAGAGAACTATTATCTGTGTGTGAGAGAGAGAAAGAGAGAGAGAGAACTATTATCTGTGTGTGAGAGAGAGAGAGACAGAACTATTATCTGTGTGAGATAGAGAGAGAGACAGAACTGTTGTGTGAGACTGAGAGAGAGAGAGAGAGAGAGAGAGACAGAACTCTTATCTGTGTTAGAGAGAGAGAGAGAGAGAGAGAGAGAGACAGAACTATTATCTGTGTGTGTGAGAAAGAGAGAGAGAGAGCGACAGAACTATTATCTGTGTGTGTGAGAGAGAGAGACAGAACTATTATCTGTGTGAGAGAGACAGAACTATTATCTGTGTTTGAGAGAGAGAGAGAGAGAGAGAGAGAGAGAGACAGAACTATTATCTGTGTGTGTGTGCGAGGGAGAGACAGAACTATTATCTGTGCGAGAGAGAAAGAGCGACAACTATTATCTGTGTGTGAGACAGAGAGAGAGAGAGAGAGAGAGAGAGAGAGAGACAGAACTATTATCTGTGTGAAAGAGAGACAGAACTATTACCTGTGTGTGAGAGAGAGAAAATGAGAGAGACCGACAGAACTATTATCTGTGTGTGAGAAAGAGAGACAGAACTATTATCTGTGTGAGATAGAGAGAGAGACAGAACTGTTGTGTGAGACCGAGAGAGAGAGAGAGACAGAACTCTTATCTGTGTGAGATAGAGAGAGAGACAGAACTGTTGTGTGAGACCGAGAGAGAGAGAGACAGAACTCTTATCTGTGTGAAAGAGAGAGAGAGAGAGACAGAACTATTATCTGTGTGTGTGAGAAATAGAGACAGAACTATTATCTGTGTGAGATAGAGAGAGAGAGACAGAACTGTTGTGTGAGACAGAGAGAGAGAGAGACAGAACTCTTATCTGTGTGAAAGAGAGAGAGAGAGAGACAGAACTATTATCTGTGTGTGTGAGAAATAGAGACAGAACTATTATCTGTGTGAGATAGAGAGAGAGAGACAGAACTGTTGTGTGAGACAGAGAGAGAGAGAGAGAGACAGAACTCTTATCTGTGTGAGAGAGAGAGAGAGAGAGAGAGAGACAGAACTATTATCTGTGTGTGTGAGAGAGAGAGAGAGACAGAACTATTATCTGTGTGAGAGAGACAGAACTATTATCTGTGTGTGAGAGAGAGAGAGAGAGAGACAGAACTATTATCTGTGTGTGAGAGAGAGAGAGACAGAACTATTATCTGTGTGAGATAGAGAGAGAGACAGAACTGTTGTGTGAGACTGAGAGAGAGAGAGAGAGAGAGAGAGACAGAACTCTTATCTGTGTTAGAGAGAGAGAGAGAGAGAGAGAGACACACAACTATTATCTGTGTGTGAGACAGAGAGAGAGAGAGAGAGAGAGACAGAACTATTATCTGTGAGAGAGAGACAGAACTATTATCTGTGTGAGAGAGAGAGAGACAGAACTATTTTCTGTGTGTGAGAGAGAGAGACAGAACTATTTTCTGTGTGTGAGAGAGAGAGACAGAACTTATCTGTGTGAGAGAGAGAGAGACATAACTATTATCTGTGTGTGTGTGAGAAAGAGAAAGAACTATTATCTGTGTGTGTGTGTGAGAGAGAGAGAGAGAACTATTACCTGTGTGTGAGAGAGAGAAAGAGAGAG
The DNA here is from genome assembly GCF_041902795.1 of Electrophorus electricus. Classification (NCBI taxonomy): domain Eukaryota; kingdom Metazoa; phylum Chordata; class Actinopteri; order Gymnotiformes; family Gymnotidae; genus Electrophorus; species Electrophorus electricus. The sequence continues at coordinate 23,365,915 of NC_137497.1, read as the reverse complement.
AGAGACAGAGAGAGAGAGACAGAACTGTTATATGTGTGAGAGATAGAGAGACAGAACTATTATCTGTGTGTGAGACAGAGAGAGAGAGACAGAACTATTATCTGTGTGTGAGAAAGAGAGAGAGAGAACTATTATCTGTGAGAGAGAGAGAGAGAACTATTATCTGTGTGTGAGAGAGAAATAGAGAGAGACAGAACTATTACCTGTGTGAGAGAGAGAAAGAGAGAGAGACAGACAGAACTATTATCTGAGACAGAGAAAGAGAGAGAGAGAGAACTATTATCTGTGTGAGAGAGAGACAGAACTATTATCTGTGTGTGAGAGAGAGAGAGAGAGAGAGAGAGAGAGACAACTATTATCTGTGCAAGAGAAAGAGCAACAGAACTATTATCTGTGTGTGAGAGAGAGAAAGAGAGAGAGAGAACTATTATCTGTGTGTGAGAGAGAGAGAGACAGAACTATTATATTTCTCTGTGAGAGAGAGAGAGAGAACTAATAACTGTGTGTGTGTGTGAGAGAGATAGAGGGAAAGAGAGAGAGACAGAACTATTATCTGTGTGTGTGAGAGAGAGAGAGAGAGAGAGAGAGAGAGAGACAGAACTATTATCTATGTGTGTGTGAGAGAGGGAGAGACAGAACTATTATCTGTGCGAGAGAGAGAAAGAGCGACAACTATTATCTGTGTGTGAGAGAGAGAGAGAGAGAGAGAGACACAACTATTATCTGTGTGTGAGACAGAGAGAGAGAGAGAGAGAGAGAGAGAGAGAGAGAGAGAGAGACAGAACTATTATCTGTGTGAAAGAGAGACAGAACTATTACCTGTGTGTGAGAGAGAGAAAATGAGAGAGACCGACAGAACTATTATCTGTGTGTGAGAAAGAGAGACAGAACTATTATCTGTGTGAGATAGAGAGAGAGACAGAACTGTTGTGTGAGACCGAGAGAGAGAGAGAGACAGAACTCTTATCTGTGTGAGAGAGAGAGAGAGACAGAACTATTATCTGTGTGTGTGAGAAATAGAGACAGAACTATTATCTGTGTGAGATAGAGAGAGAGAGACAGAACTGTTGTGTGAGACTGAGAGAGAGAGAGAGAGAGAGAGAGACAGAACTATTATCTGTGTTTGTGAGAAAGAGAGAGAGAGAGCGACAGAACTATTATCTGTGTGTGTGAGAGAGAGAGAGAGACAGAACTATTATCTGTGTGAGAGAGAGAAAGAGAGAGAGACAGACAGAACTATTATCTGAGACAGAGAAAGAGAGAGAGAGAGAGAACTATTATCTGTGTGAGAGAGAGACAGAACTATTATCTGTGTGTGAGAGAGAGAGAGAGAGAGAGAGAGAGAGAGACAACTATTATCTGTGCAAGAGAAAGAGCAACAGAACTATTATCTGTGTGTGAGAGAGAGAAAGAGAGAGAGAGAACTATTATCTGTGTGTGAGAGAGAGAAAGAGAGAGAGAGAACTATTATCTGTGTGTGAGAGAGAGAGAGACAGAACTATTATCTGTGTGAGATAGAGAGAGAGACAGAACTGTTGTGTGAGACTGAGAGAGAGAGAGAGAGAGAGAGAGACAGAACTCTTATCTGTGTTAGAGAGAGAGAGAGAGAGAGAGAGAGAGAGACAGAACTATTATCTGTGTGTGTGAGAAAGAGAGAGAGAGAGCGACAGAACTATTATCTGTGTGTGTGAGAGAGAGAGACAGAACTATTATCTGTGTGAGAGAGACAGAACTATTATCTGTGTTTGAGAGAGAGAGAGAGAGAGAGAGAGAGAGAGAGAGACAGAACTATTATCTGTGTGTGTGTGCGAGGGAGAGACAGAACTATTATCTGTGCGAGAGAGAAAGAGCGACAACTATTATCTGTGTGTGAGACAGAGAGAGAGAGAGAGAGAGAGAGAGAGAGAGACAGAACTATTATCTGTGTGAAAGAGAGACAGAACTATTACCTGTGTGTGAGAGAGAGAAAATGAGAGAGACCGACAGAACTATTATCTGTGTGTGAGAAAGAGAGACAGAACTATTATCTGTGTGAGATAGAGAGAGAGACAGAACTGTTGTGTGAGACCGAGAGAGAGAGAGAGACAGAACTCTTATCTGTGTGAGATAGAGAGAGAGACAGAACTGTTGTGTGAGACCGAGAGAGAGAGAGACAGAACTCTTATCTGTGTGAGAGAGAGAGAGAGAGAGACAGAACTATTATCTGTGTGTGTGAGAAATAGAGACAGAACTATTATCTGTGTGAGATAGAGAGAGAGAGACAGAACTGTTGTGTGAGACAGAGAGAGAGAGAGAGAGAGACAGAACTCTTATCTGTGTGAGAGAGAGAGAGAGAGAGAGACAGAACTATTATCTGTGTGTGTGAGAGAGAGAGAGAGACAGAACTATTATCTGTGTGAGAGAGACAGAACTATTATCTGTGTGTGAGAGAGAGAGAGAGAGAGAGACAGAACTATTATCTGTGTGTGAGAGAGAGAGAGACAGAACTATTATCTGTGTGAGATAGAGAGAGAGACAGAACTGTTGTGTGAGACTGAGAGAGAGAGAGAGAGAGAGAGAGACAGAACTCTTATCTGTGTTAGAGAGAGAGAGAGAGAGAGAGAGACACACAACTATTATCTGTGTGTGAGACAGAGAGAGAGAGAGAGAGAGAGACAGAACTATTATCTGTGAGAGAGAGACAGAACTATTATCTGTGTGAGAGAGAGAGAGACAGAACTATTTTCTGTGTGTGAGAGAGAGAGACAGAACTATTTTCTGTGTGTGAGAGAGAGAGACAGAACTTATCTGTGTGAGAGAGAGAGAGACATAACTATTATCTGTGTGTGTGTGAGAAAGAGAAAGAACTATTATCTGTGTGTGTGTGTGAGAGAGAGAGAGAGAACTATTACCTGTGTGTGAGAGAGAGAAAGAGAGAGAGAGACAGAGAGAGAGAGACAGAACTGTTATATGTGTGAGAGATAGAGAGACAGAACTATTATCTGTGTGTGAGACAGAGAGAGAGAGACAGAACTATTATCTGTGTGTGAGAAAGAGAGAGAGAGAACTATTATCTGTGAGAGAGAGAGAGAGAACTATTATCTGTGTGTGAGAGAGAAATAGAGAGAGACAGAACTATTACCTGTGTGAGAGAGAGAAAGAGAGAGAGACAGACAGAACTATTATCTGAGACAGAGAAAGAGAGAGAGAGAGAACTATTATCTGTGTGAGAGAGAGACAGAACTATTATCTGTGTGTGAGAGAGAGAGAGAGAGAGAGAGAAAGACAACTATTATCTGTGCAAGAGAAAGAGCAACAGAACTATTATCTGTGTGTGAGAGAGAGAAAGAGAGAGAGAGAACTATTATCTGTGTGTGAGAGAGAGAGAGACAGAACTATTATATTTCTCTGTGAGAGAGAGAGAGAGAACTAATAACTGTGTGTGTGTGTGAGAGAGATAGAGGGAAAGAGAGAGAGACAGAACTATTATCTGTGTGTGTGAGAGAGAGAGAGAGAGAGAGAGAGAGAGAGAGACAGAACTATTATCTATGTGTGTGTGAGAGAGGGAGAGACAGAACTATTATCTGTGCGAGAGAGAGAAAGAGCGACAACTATTATCTGTGTGTGAGAGAGAGAGAGAGAGAGAGACACAACTATTATCTGTGTGTGAGACAGAGAGAGAGAGAGAGAGAGAGAGAGAGAGAGAGAGACAGAACTATTATCTGTGTGAAAGAGAGACAGAACTATTACCTGTGTGTGAGAGAGAGAAAATGAGAGAGACCGACAGAACTATTATCTGTGTGTGAGAAAGAGAGACAGAACTATTATCTGTATGAGATAGAGAGAGAGACAGAACTGTTGTGTGAGACCGAGAGAGAGAGAGAGACAGAACTCTTATCTGTGTGAGAGAGAGAGAGAGAGAGAGAGACAGAACTATTATCTGTGTGTGTGAGAAATAGAGACAGAACTATTATCTGTGTGAGAGAGACAGAACTATTATCTGTGTGTGAGAGAGAGAGAGAGAGAGAGAGAGAGAGAGAGACAGAACTATTATCTGTGTGTGTGTGAGAGAGGGAGAGACAGAACTATTATCTGTGCGAGAGAGAGAAAGAGCGACAACTATTATCTGTGTTTGAGAGAGAGAGAGAGAGAGAGAGAGAGAGAGAGAGAGACACAACTATTATCTGTGTGTGAGACAGAGAGAGAGAGAGAGAGAGAGACAGAACTATTATCTGTGTGAAAGAGAGACAGAACTATTACCTGTGTGAGAGAGAGAAAATGAGAGAGACCGACAGAACTATTATCTGTGTGTGAGAAAGAGAGACAGAACTATTATCTGTGTGAGATAGAGAGAGAGACAGAACTGTTGTGTGAGACCGAGAGAGAGAGAGAGAGAGAGAGACAGAACTCTTATCTGTGTGAGAGAGAGAGAGACAGAACTATATCTGTGTGTGTGAGAGAGAGAGAGAGAGAGAGAGAGACAGAACTATTATCTGTGTGAGAGAGAGACAGAACTATTTTCTGTGTGTGAGAGAGAGAGACAGAACTATTATCTGTGTGTGAGAGAGATAGAGAGAGAGAGAGACATAACTATTATCTGTGTGTGTGAGAAAGAGACAGAACTATTATCTGTGTGTGAGACAGAGAGAGAGAGAGAGAGAGAGAACTATTATCTGTGTGAAAGAGAGACAGAACTATTACCTGTGTGTGAGAGAGAGAAAATGAGAGAGACCGACAGAACTATTATCTGTGTGTGTGAGAGAGAGAGAGAGGCAGAACTATTATCTGTGTGAGAGAGACAGAACTATTATCTGTGTTTGTGAGAGAGAGAGAGAGACAGAACTATTATCTGTGTGAGAGAGAGACAGAACTATTATCTGTGTGTGAGAGAGAGACAGAACTATTATCTGTGTGTGTGTGAGAGAGAGAGACAGAACTATTATCTGTGAGAGAAAGACAGAACTATTATCTGTGTGTGAGACAGAGAGAGAGAGAGACAGAGAGAGACAGAACTATTATCTGTGTGAAAGAGAGACAGAACTATTACCTGTGTGTGAGAGAGAGAAAATGAGAGAGACCGACAGAACTATTATCTGTGTGTGTGAGAAAGAGAGACAGAACTGTTGTGTGAGACCGAGAGAGAGAGAGAGACAGAACTATTATCTGTGTGAGAGAGAGAGACAGAACTATTATCTGTGTGTGTGAGAGAGAGAGAGAGAGACAGAACTATTATCTGTGTGTGAGAGAGAGAGAGACAGAACTATTATCTGTGTGTGAGAGAGAGAGAGACAGAACTATTATCTGTGTGTGAGAGAGAGAGAGACAGAACTATTATCTGTGTGTGAGAGAGAGAGAGAGACAGAACTATTATCTGTGTGAGAGAGTGAGAGAGAGAGACAGAACTATTATCTGTGTGTGTGAGAAATAGAGACAGAACTATTATCTGTGTGAGAGAGAGAGAGAGAGAGACAGAACTATTATCTGTGTGTGAGAAAGAGAGAGAGAGCGACAGAACTATTATCTGTGTGTGTGAGAGAGAGAGAGACAGAACTATTATCTGTATGAGAGAGACAGAACTATTATCTGTGTGTGAGAGAGAGAGAGAGAGAGAGAGAGAGACAGAACTATTATCTGTGTGTGTGTGAGAGAGGGAGAGACAGAACTATTATCTGTGCGAGAGAGAGAAAGAGCGACAACTATTATCTGTGTGTGAGAGAGAGAGAGAGAGAGAGAGAGACACAACTATTATCTGTGTGTGAGACAGAGAGAGAGAGAGAGAGAGAGAGACAGAACTATTATCTGTGTGAAAGAGAGACAGAACTATTACCTGTGTGTGAGAGAGAGAAAATGAGAGAGACCGACAGAACTATTATCTGTGTGTGAGAAAGAGAGACAGAACTATTATCTGTGTGAGAGAGAGACAGAACTATTACCTGTGTGTGTGTGAGAGAGAGAGAGAGAGAGAGAGACAGAACTATATCTGTGTGTGTGAGAGAGAGAGAGAGAGAGACAGAACTATTATCTGTGTGAGAGAGAGAGACAGAACTATTATCTGTGTGTGTGAGAGAGAGAGAGAGAGACAGAACTATTATCTGTGTGTGAGAAAGAGAGACAGAACTATTATCTGTGTGAGATAGAGAGAGAGACAGAACTGTTGTGTGAGACCGAGAGAGAGAGAGAGAGAGAGAGACAGAACTCTTATCTGTGTGAGAGAGAGAGAGACAGAACTATATCTGTGTGTGTGAGAGAGAGAGAGAGAGAGAGAGAGACAGAACTATTATCTGTGTGAGAGAGAGACAGAACTATTTTCTGTGTGTGAGAGAGAGAGACAGAACTATTATCTGTGTGTGTGAGAGAGAGAGAGAGATAGAGAGAGTCAGAACTATTATCCGTGTGAGAGAGAGAGAGAGAGACAGAACTATTATCTGTGTGTGTGAGAGAGAGAGAGAGAGAGAGCGACAGAACTATTATCTGTGTTTGAGAGAGAGAGAGAGAGAGAGAGAGAGAGAGAGAGAGAGAGACACAACTATTATCTGTGTGTGAGACAGAGAGAGAGAGAGAGAGAGACAGAACTATTATCTGTGTGAAAGAGAGACAGAACTATTACCTGTGTGAGAGAGAGAAAATGAGAGAGACCGACAGAACTATTATCTGTGTGTGAGAAAGAGAGACAGAACTATTATCTGTGTGAGATAGAGAGAGAGACAGAACTGTTGTGTGAGACCGAGAGAGAGAGAGAGAGAGAGAGACAGAACTCTTATCTGTGTGAGAGAGAGAGAGACAGAACTATATCTGTGTGTGTGAGAGAGAGAGAGAGAGAGAGAGAGACAGAACTATTATCTGTGTGAGAGAGAGACAGAACTATTTTCTGTGTGTGAGAGAGAGAGACAGAACTATTATCTGTGTGTGAGAGAGATAGAGAGAGAGAGAGACATAACTATTATCTGTGTGTGTGAGAAAGAGACAGAACTATTATCTGTGTGTGAGACAGAGAGAGAGAGAGAGAGAGAGAACTATTATCTGTGTGAAAGAGAGACAGAACTATTACCTGTGTGTGAGAGAGAGAAAATGAGAGAGACCGACAGAACTATTATCTGTGTGTGAGAGAGAGAGAGAGACAGAACTATTATCTGTGTGTGAGAGAGAGAGAGACAGAACTATTATCTGTGTGTGTGTGAGAGAGAGAGACAGAACTGTTGTGTGAGACCGAGAGAGAGAGAGAGACAGAACTCTTATCTGTGTGAGAGAGAGAGAGAGAGAGAGAGAGAGAGGCAGAACTATTATCTGTGTGAGAGACAGAACTATTATCTGTGTTTGTGAGAGAGAGAGAGAGACAGAACTATTATCTGTGTGAGAGAGAGACAGAACTATTATCTGTGTGTGAGAGAGAGACAGAACTATTATCTGTGTGTGTGTGAGAGAGAGAGACAGAACTATTATCTGTGAGAGAAAGACAGAACTATTATCTGTGTGTGAGACAGAGAGAGAGAGAGACAGAGAGAGACAGAACTATTATCTGTGTGAAAGAGAGACAGAACTATTACCTGTGTGTGAGAGAGAGAAAATGAGAGAGACCGACAGAACTATTATCTGTGTGTGTGAGAAAGAGAGACAGAACTGTTGTGTGAGACCGAGAGAGAGAGAGAGACAGAACTATTATCTGTGTGAGAGAGAGAGACAGAACTATTATCTGTGTGTGTGAGAGAGAGAGAGAGAGACAGAACTATTATCTGTGTGTGAGAGAGAGAGAGACAGAACTATTATCTGTGTGAGAGAGAGACAGAACTATTATCTGTGTGTGAGAGAGAGAGAGACAGAACTATTATCTGTGTGTGAGAGAGAGAGAGAGACAGAACTATTATCTGTGTGAGAGAGTGAGAGAGAGAGACAGAACTATTATCTGTGTGTGTGAGAAATAGAGACAGAACTATTATCTGTGTGAGATAGAGAGAGAGAGACAGAACTGTTGTGTGAGACAGAGAGAGAGAGAGAGAGAGACAGAACTCTTATCTGTGTGAGAGAGAGAGAGAGAGACAGAACTATTATCTGTGTGTGAGAAAGAGAGAGAGAGCGACAGAACTATTATCTGTGTGTGTGAGAGAGAGAGAGACAGAACTATTATCTGTATGAGAGAGACAGAACTATTATCTGTGTGTGAGAGAGAGAGAGAGAGAGAGAGAGAGACAGAACTATTATCTGTGTGTGTGTGAGAGAGGGAGAGACAGAACTATTGTCTGTGCGAGAGAGAGAAAGAGCGACAACTATTATCTGTGTGTGAGAGAGAGAGAGAGAGAGAGACACAACTATTATCTGTGTGTGAGACAGAGAGAGAGAGAGAGAGAGAGAGACAGAACTATTATCTGTGTGAAAGAGAGACAGAACTATTACCTGTGTGTGAGAGAGAGAAAATGAGAGAGACCGACAGAACTATTATCTGTGTGTGAGAAAGAGAGACAGAACTATTATCTGTGTGAGAGAGAGACAGAACTATTACCTGTGTGTGTGTGAGAGAGAGAGAGAGAGAGAGAGAGACAGAACTATATCTGTGTGTGTGAGAGAGAGAGAGAGAGACAGAACTATTATCTGTGTGAGAGAGAGAGACAGAACTATTATCTGTGTGTGTGAGAGAGAGAGAGAGAGACAGAACTATTATCTGTGTGTGAGAGAGAGAGAGACAGAACTATTATCTGTGTGTGAGAGAGAGAGAGACAGAACTATTATCTGTGTGTGAGAGAGAGAGATAGACAGAACTATTATCTGTGTGAGAGAGTGAGAGAGAGAGACAGAACTATTATCTGTGTGTGTGAGAAATAGAGACAGAACTATTATCTGTGTGAGATAGAGAGAGAGAGACAGAACTGTTGTGTGAGACAGAGAGAGAGAGAGAGAGAGAGACAGAACTCTTATCTGTGTGAGAGAGAGAGAGAGAGAGACAGAACTATTATCTGTGTGTGAGAAAGAGAGAGAGAGCGACAGAACTATTATCTGTGTGTGTGAGAGAGAGAGAGACAGAACTATTATCTGTATGAGAGAGACAGAACTATTATCTGTGTGTGAGAGAGAGAGAGAGAGAGAGAGAGAGAGAGACAGAACTATTATCTGTGTGTGTGTGAGAGAGGGAGAGACAGAACTATTATCTGTGCGAGAGAGAGAAAGAGCGACAACTATTATCTGTGTGTGAGAGAGAGAGAGAGAGAGAGAGAGACACAACTATTATCTGTGTGTGAGACAGAGAGAGAGAGAGAGAGAGAGAGAGACAGAACTATTATCTGTGTGAAAGAGAGACAGAACTATTACCTGTGTGTGAGAGAGAGAAAATGAGAGAGACCGACAGAACTATTATCTGTGTGAGAGAGAGACAGAACTATTACCTGTGTGTGTGTGAGAGAGAGAGAGAGAGAGAGACAGAACTATATCTGTGTGTGTGAGAGAGAGAGAGACAGAACTATTATCTGTGTGAGAGAGAGACAGAACTATTTTCTGTGTGTGAGAGAGAGACAGAACTATTATCTGTGTGTGAGAGAGAGAGAGAGAGACATAACTATTATCTGTGTGTGTGAGAAAGAGACAGAACTATTATCTGTGTGTGAGACAGAGAGAGAGAGAGAGAGAGAGAACTATTATCTGTGTGATAGACAGAACTCTTATCTGTGTGAGAGAGAGAGAGAGAGAGAGAGAGAGGCAGAACTATTATCTGTGTGAGAGAGAGAGACAGAACTATTATCTGTGTGTGAGAGAGAGAGAGAGACAGAACTATTATCTGTGTGAGAGAGAGACAGAACTATTATCTGTGTGAGAGAGAGAGACAGAACTATTATCTGTGTGTGTGAGAGAGAGAGAGAGAGAGAGAGAGAACTATTATCTGTGTGAGAGACAGAACTCTTATCTGTGTGAGAGAGAGAGAGAGAGAGAGAGAGAGAGAGGCAGAACTATTATCTGTGTGAGAGAGAGACAGAACTATTATCTGTGTGTGAGAGAGAGAGAGACAGAACTATTATCTGTGTGTGTGTGAGAGAGAGAGACAGAACTGTTGTGTGAGACCGAGAGAGAGAGAGAGACAGAACTCTTATCTGTGTGAGAGAGAGAGAGAGAGGCAGAACTATTATCTGTGTGAGAGAGAGAGACAGAACTATTATCTGTGTGTGTGAGAGAGAGAGAGAGACAGAACTATTATCTGTGTGAGAGAGAGACAGAACTATTATCTGTGTGTGAGAGAGAGAGAGACAGAACTATTATCTGTGTGTGTGTGAGAGAGAGAGACAGAACTATTATCTGTGAGAGAAAGACAGAACTATTATCTGTGTGTGAGACAGAGAGAGAGAGAGACAGAGAGAGACAGAACTATTATCTGTGTGAAAGAGAGACAGAACTATTACCTGTGTGTGAGAGAGAGAAAATGAGAGAGACCGACAGAACTATTATCTGTGTGTGTGAGAAAGAGAGACAGAACTATTATCTGTGTGAGATAGAGAGAGAGACAGAACTGTTGTGTGAGACCGAGAGAGAGAGAGAGACAGAACTCTTATCTGTGTGAGAGAGAGAGAGAGAGAGAGAGAGAGACAGAACTATTATCTGTGTGTGTGAAAGAGAGAGAAAGAGAGACAGAACTATTATCTGTGAGAGAGAGAGACAGAACTATTATCTGTGTGTGTGAGAGAGAGAGAGAGAGAGAGACAGAACTATTATCTGTGTGAGAGAGAGACAGAACTATTATCTGTGTGTGAGAGAGAGAGAGACAGAACTATTATCTGTGTGTGAGAGAGAGAGACAGAACTATTATCTGTGAGAGAGAGACAGAACTATTATCTGTGTGAGAGAGAGAGACAGAACTATTTTCTGTGTGTGAGAGAGAGAGACAGAACTATTTTCTGTGTGTGAGAGAGAGAGACAGAACTTATCTGTGTGAGAGAGAGAGAGAGAGAGAGAGACATAACTATTATCTGTGTGTGTGTGAGAAAGAGAAAGAACTATTATCTGTGTGTGTGTGTGTGAGAGAGAGAGAACTATTACCTGTGTGTGAGAGAGAGAAAGAGAGAGAGAGACAAAGAGAGAGACAGAACTGTTATATGTGTGAGAGATAGAGAGACAGAACTATTATCTGTGTGTGAGACAGAGAGAGAGAGAGACAGAACTATTATCTGTGTGTGAGAAAGAGAGAGAGAGAACTATTATCTGTGTGTGAGAGAGAGAGAGAGAGACAGAACTATATCTGTGTGTGTGAGAGAGAGAGAGAGAGACAGAACTATTATCTGTGTGAGAGAGAGAGAGAGAGAGACAGAACTATATCTGTGTGTGTGAGAGAGAGAGAGAGAGACAGAACTATTATCTGTGTGAGAGAGAGACAGAACTATTTTCTGTGTGTGAGAGAGAGAGACAGAACTATTATCTGTGTGTGAGAGAGAGAGAGAGACATAACTATTATCTGTGTGTGTGAGAAAGAGACAGAACTATTATCTGTGTGTGAGACAGAGAGAGAGAGAGAGAGAACTATTATCTGTGTGAAAGAGAGACAGAACTATTACCTGTGTGTGAGAGAGAAAATGAGAGAGACCGACAGAACTATTATCTGTGTGTGTGAGAGAGAGAGAGACAGAACTATTATCTGTGTGAGAGAGAGACAGAACTATTATCTGTGTGTGAGAGAGAGAGAGACAGAACTATTATCTGTGTGTGTGTGAGAGAGAGAGACAGAACTGTTGTGTGAGACCGAGAGAGAGAGAGAGACAGAACTCTTATCTGTGTGAGAGAGAGAGAGAGAGAGAGAGGCAGAACTATTATCTGTGTGTGAAAGAGAGAGAGAGAGAGAGACAGAACTATTATCTGTGTGAGAGAGAGAGACAGAACTATTATCTGTGTGTGTGAGAGAGAGAGACAGAACTATTATCTGTGTGAGAGAGAGACAGAACTATTATCTGTGTGTGAGAGAGAGAGAGACAGAACTATTATCTGTGTGTGTGTGAGAGAGAGAGACAGAACTATTATCTGTGTGTGTGTGAGAAAGAGACAGAACTATTATCTGTGTGTGAGATGGAGAGAGAGAAAGAGAGACAGAACTACCATCTGTGTGTGTGAGACACAGAGAGAGAGAGAACTTGTGTGAGATAGAGAGAGAGAGAGAGAGACAGAACTATTATCTGTGTGAGAGAGAGAGAAACAGAACTATTATCTGTGTGTGAGAAAGAGAGAGAGACAGAACTATTATCTGCGAGAGAGAGAAAGAGCGACAACTATTATCTGTGTGAGACAGAGAGAGAGAGAGAGAGAGAGACAGAACTATTATCTGTGTGTGAGACAGAGAGAGAGAGAGAGAGAGACAGAACTATTATTTGTGTTAGAGAGAGACAGAACTATTATCTGTGTGAGCGAGATGGAGAGAGAGAGAGAGAGAGAGAGAGACAGAACTATTATCTGTGTGAGATTGAGAGACAGAGAGAGAGACAGAACTATTATCTGTGTGTGAGACAGAGAGAGAGACAGAACTATTATATTTCTCTGTGAGAGAGAGAGAGAACTAATAACTGTGTGTGTGTGAGATAGAGGGAAAGAGAGAGAGACAGAACTATTATCTGTGTGTGTGGGAGAGAAAGAGACAACTATTATCTGTGTGAGCGAGAGAGAGAGAGAGAGAGAGAGAGACAGAACTATTATCTGTGTGTGAGATAGAGAGAGAGAGACAGAGAGAGAGAGACAGAACTATTATCTGTGCGAGAGAGAGAAAGAGCGACAACTATTATCTGTGTGTGAGACAGAGAGAGAGAGGGAGAGACAGAACTATTAACTGTGTGTGAGACAGAGAGAGAGAGAGATAGAGAGAGAGAGAGACAGAACTATTATCTGTGTGAAAGAGAGACAGAACTATTACCTGTGTGTGTGAGAAAGAGAGACAGAACTATTATCTGTGTGAGAGAGAGAGACAGAACTGTTGTGTGAGACCGAGAGAGAGAGTGAGAGAGAGACAGAACTATTATCTGTGTGTGTGTGAGAGAGAGAGAGAGAGACAGAACTATTATCTGTGTGAGAGCGAGACAGAACTATTATCTGTGTGTGTGTGAGAAAGAGACAGAACTATTATCTGTGTGTGAGATGGAGAGAGAGAAAGAGAGACAGAACTACCATCTGTGTGTGTGAGACACAGAGAGAGAGAGAACTTGTGTGAGATAGAGAGAGAGAGAGAGAGACAGAACTATTATCTGTGTGAGAGAGAGAGAAACAGAACTATTATCTGTGTGTGAGAAAGTGAGAAAGAGAGAGAGACAGAACTATTGTCTGTGTGTGTGTGTGTGAGAGAGAGAGAGAGAGACAGAACTATTATCTGTGAGAGAGAGAGAACTATTTTCTGTGTGTGTGAGAGAGAGACAGAACTATTATCTGTGTGTGAGAGAGAGAGAGAGAGAGAGACAGAACTATTATCCGTGTGAGAGAGAGAGAGAGATAGGACTATTATCTTTGTGTGTGAGAGAGAGAGAGAGAGAACTATTATCCGTGTCAGAGAGAGAGAGAGAGAGACAGAACTATTATCCGTGTGAGAGAGAGAGAGAGACAGAACTATTATCTGTGTGTTTGTGAGAGAGAGAGAGAGAGAGAGAGAGCGACAGAACTATTATCTGTGTGTGAGAGAGAGAGAGAGACAGAACTATTATCTGCGTGTGTGAGAGAGAGAGAACTATTATCCGTGTGTGAGAGAGAGAGAGAGAGAACTATTATCTGTGTGTGTGAGAGAGAGAGAGAGAGAGAGAGACAGAACTATTATCTGTGTGAGCCCGAGAGAGAGAGAGAGAGAAAGAGAGAGAGGGAGAGAGAGCGACAGAACTATTATCTGTGTGTGAGAGAGAGAGAGAGAGACAGAACTATTATCTGAAAGAGAGAGTGACAACTATTATCTGTGTGTGTGTGAGAGAGAGAGAGAAAGCGAGAGAGACAGAACTATTATCTCTGTGAGAGAGAGAGAGAGAGAGAGACAGAACTGTTGTGTGAGACGGAGAGAGAGAACTAATAACTGTGTTAGAGAGAGTGAGAGAGAGAAAGAGAGACAGAACTATTATCTGTGTGAGATAGAGAGAGAGACAGAGAGAGACAGAACTATTATCTGTGTGTGTGTGTGTGTGTGTGTGTGTGTGTGTGAGAGAGGGAGAGAGAGAGAGACAGACAGAACTGTTATGTGTGAGATAGAGAGACAGAACTATTAACTGTGTGTGAGACAGAGAGAGAGAGAGAGACATAACTATTATCTGTAAGTGTGAGAGAGACAGAGAGAGAGAGTTATAGAGAGACATAACTATTATCTGTGTGAGACCGAGAGAGAGAGAGAGAGAGAGAGAGAGAGACAGAACTATTATCTGTGTGTGTGTGTGTGTGTGTGTGTGTTTCTTTAGGGTGGAGCGCGCAGGGGAGATGAGAATCAAACCAGGACTAAGAAAATGTAAGAAGTAAATGTACACACACACACACACACACACACACACACACACACACACACACACACACACACACACACACTATTTGTGATCTCTCCTCTAATGTCTCTTCTTGTGTGCAGATGTGTGTGATCTCACACTGGACCCAAACACAGCACACACACATCTCTCTCTGTCTGAGGGGAACAGAAAGGTGACGCGTGTGGAGCAGCAGCAGTCGTATCCTGATCATCCAGAGAGATTTGAATACTGGGAGCAGGTTGTGTGTAGAGAGAGTCTGACTGGATGCTGTTACTGGGAGGTTGAGTGGAGTGGGGGATGGGCTGAAATATCAGTGACATATAAAGGAATCAGCAGGAAAGAAGGCAGTTATGACTGTAGGTTTGGATGTAATATAAAGTCCTGGAGGCTGAGCTGCTCTGATAACAGATGCACTGTCTGGCACAATAATAAGGGAACTGCCATCTCTGCCCCCTCCAGCTCCAACAGAGTAGGAGTGTATCTGGACTGGCCCGCCGGCACTCTGTCCTTCTACAGCGTCTCCTCTCACACACACACACTCACACACTTACACACACTCCACTCCACATTCACTGAGCCCCTCTATGCAGGGTTTGGGCTTTGGGATTCTGACTCCTCAGTGTGTGTGTGTGAGCTAGAATAGCCTCCTGTGTCCTGGAGGAACACCTGAGTCTGCAGGGAAACACACACCTCTACACACACAACTGGTGAACATCATACACACATGCCTGCTGAGTATTAAACACACACACACACACACACACACACACACACACACACACACACACACACACACACACACACACACACACACACACACACACACACACACACACACACACACACACACAACACCCTTGTGTGCGTCTCTCTCTCTCACACAGACACACACACAAAATACCACAAAATACACCTGTATCTTTCTCACACACATACACACCTCTCTCTCATACACACTCTTACACACACTACACTTCCTTCTCACACATACACGCTACACACCTCTCTGTCATACACTCTATACCTCTCACTCTTTCACACACACCACTCACTCACAAACACACAGTACATCTCTCCGTAACACACACATAATACACTTCTTTCACACAAACGCATACACAATCCACCTCTCTCTCTCTCACACGCACACACACATACTTTGTCTTTCACACACAAACATGCACTCTACACGTCTCTCACATACACACACACACAGCCTCTCACACACACACATAATATACCTGTCTCTCTCTCTCTCTCTCTCACACACACACACACACACACACACACACACCTCTCTCACACACAAACAGTACAAATCTCTGACACACACACACACACACACACACACACACACACACAAAAAACACCTCTCTCGCTCACACACACACACACACAATACTACAAAATACACCTGTATCTTTCTCTTACAAACATACACACACACCTCTCTCACACACACTCTTACACACACTACACTTCTTTCTCACACATACACGCTACACAGCTTTCTCTGTCTCTTACACACACTACACCTGTCTGTCATACACACACACGAACACACACCTCTCTCACACACACAGTACATCTCTGTGACACACACACACACACACGCACACACACACTACAAGTCTCTTACACAAACGTATGCACACACACACACACACACACACACACACACACACACACACACACACACACACACACACACACACACACACACACACACACGTGTCTTACACAAACGTATGCACACACACACACACACACACACACACAAAAAACACCTCTCTCTCTCTCTCACACACACACACACAAAATACACCTGTATCTTTCTCTCATACGCATACACACTTCTCACACATACACGCTACACATCTCTCTCTGTCATTCACTCTATACCTCTCACTCTTTCACACACACACATACACACACACACACACAAACACAAACACACACACACACAACCACTCACACAGACACTCTAAACCTCTCCCTCTCTCTCTCACACACACACAATAAATGATGCTCAAATAATAGACTGAGCTGCAGTTGATTTCTGTACATATGACATAAATACTGTTCTACAAGTTACACATGCTGTGGAATCATAACCTCACTGTGTTAAACTCTGTACAAATCTACACATTAAAGGTGGAAATCTTTGGAAACTGAAAGGTTTTTCATTCTGTTTTCTGAGTGTTGGAGTGACACACATACAAATGTTGTACACAGTATGAGTGAAATGTATTATAGAAATGTATTGTAAATATTTGAGATGAAATATTATTCTTATAATATGTTACTAGAGTTTAAGTATAATGTTTATCTAGCCAGAATATTTGTATATTTGATTGAAGTAGGTAAAACAAAAGTAGATTAAGAGAAAAATAACTTACCTGTGATTATTTTTGTGGAGAGACTTCCATGTTGTTTTGGAGGGAAAAGAAACCATAGTGTGTTAAAGGGGACTTTTATGGAAAATATGCCTGCCCAAAGACAGGAAGTGACATCACCTCATTTGCTGTTTTTCCATATTTAGGTTTTTAAGGGAAAATTCAAGAGTGATGTTTTGAAGTTGATTGATATTGGAGAATTTATGATTGCTGGACTTTTATCCTTGTAAATGCTAAACTTTCCTTTTTTGAACAATTTTGTATGTTTTTGATGGGATGTGGTTTTTCTTTTGCACTGGAGCACTGGGAGCCAATAAAAACCTTTTCTTTTGTATCCACTTGGAGTGCTTAATGTTACCGCCAGATATTACTGCATTACAGTAGTCCAATCTTGATGTAATAAATGCATGGACCATCTTTTCTGCATCATGTGAGGAGAGTGTTTTGATTTAAATTGTGCATGTGCTCATTATACCAAGGTACTAATTTTTTGTCCCTAATGATTGTATTCTTAAGTGGAGCAACATCATTAAAGGTGCACAGGAACACCACAAACAAAGCACACGGGGCAGAGCTGGGCAGAGATCTATTAATAATAAAGACAGAAACAAGGGCAGTTAAATTCCAAACTTATATCATTCTAAAGGTCTGGAGTACCAAGAGCTGAGCAAAGAGAACAGTGCCCTCACTCAGCTGGTCCGGAAATACAGTTCAGCATTAACACAGTAACACTACACATGCTGAGGACCAGAAAATAACAGCAAACCCAATCAGAATCACCAGAATTACAAACAACATCACTTATTGGGAAACTCAATCAAAATGTTATCTGGCCCTAAATCAAAAGTACAGCGTGGCAGATTACCTAAGAACACTGTCTGATCCAAAACTGAGGTCCACCCTGACCAAGTACAGACTCAGTGACCACCGCCTGGCCATAGAGACCAGCAGACATAAACAGTCCTGTTTACCTGAAGAGCAGAGACTGTGTCAGCAGTGCCAGGACTATAAGATCCAGACAAAGCTGCACTTTCTGAATGAATGTACAACATTTAGACAGATTAGAACTAAATTCTTTAAGAAAATTAGCCACGTATTCCCTGAGTTTAAAAATCTCCCTGATGAGGAGAAGCTGCCGTATGTTGTTGGTGAATATAAAGAGTTCAGCACACTGGCAGCGCTGTACGTTCACTCCTGCCACAGTCTGAGGGACAGTGAGTGACCGTCAGATACCAGAGACATTGTTGTTGTTGTTGTTGTTGTTGTTGTTGCTGCTGTTATTATTATTATTATTGTTGTTGATATTATTATGATTATTATTATAGTTATTATTATTATTATTGGTATTGGTATTATTATTATTATTGGTATTATTATTATTATTGGTATTATTATTGGTATTATTATTATTATTATTATTATTATTATTATTATTGGTATTATTATTAGTATTGGTATTGGGTGTGTTGTAGTTCTATTATTATTGTTGTTGTTACTAATATTGTAAGCGGTTATAATGTTGTTGTTGTCATCTGTTGTTAGTGTTAATGTCTTTATCAAAGCTTTGGCAAGAGAGAGGGAGATGCACACTGGGACCCAGACTCCTGATGGAGGGAGGGAGAGAGAGAGAGAGAGAGAGAGAGAGAGAGAGAGGGAGGGAGGGAGGGTCACACTGTGACAGACTCTGAATGGAGGGAGAGAGTCTCCACTTCTCCATCTGGAGTTCTGGTCCCCTCCCTCTCTCTCCCTACATCCGTAGTCCCGTGCGGCCCTCCCTCTCGTTTCTCTCTCTCTCTATCCCTCTCTCTCTCCCTCTCTCTCTCTCTCTCTCTCTCTCTCTCTCTCTCTCTCTCTCTCTCTCTTTACATCTGGACTTTGGGTCCCCAAGCGGCTCACCCTCTTTCTCCTTCTCCCTCTATTTCTCTCTCTCTCTCTCTCTCTCTCTCTCTCTCTCTCTCTTTCCATCTGGAGTCTGGGTCGTCTCTCTCTCTCTCTCTCTCTCTCTCTCTCTCTTTCCATCTGGAGTCTGGGTCACCTCTCTATCTCTCTCTCTCTTTCCATCTGGAGTCTGGGTCGCCTCTCTCTCTCTCTCTCTTTCCATCTGGAGTCTGGGTCGCCTCTCTCTCTCTCTCTCTCTCTCTCTCTCTCTTTCCATCTGGAGTCTGGGTTGCCTCTCTCTCTCTCTCTCTCTCTCTCTCTCTCTCTCTCTCCAGCCTCTTCTTCTACCTGAGGAGAACCATCTAAGTAAATATTTTCCATCTCTTGGTATGATCTATATTGGTATGGTATACAGCCTAGTTTAGAACTGTGCTGCTCTTCTACGAATCTCCACAGGATCTGAGAGTACAGTACCAGACTTCAAGGCATGTATCCATCTGCTCTGACCATGTTTATGTTCTAAACCAAAGAAAAACTTGGACAGAGAGTACATCTGTGTCACATTCTGAAAAGGAGAATACACCAGAGCCCCCTGTGCCTATACCCCAAGCAGGTTGGCTAGTTTTTTTTGTTTGTTTGTTTTTTTTTTACTTTAAGAGCCTCAATATCCTCCACTACAAATTGTGGAACCCAGCTGTTGGGAAGGGGCAGAGCCACGCCCCCAGACTTGACACAGCCACGCCCCCTGACATGACACAGCCACGCCCCCAGACATGGTGCAGTTGTGACTAAGGAAGGCTTTACCTTCTCACTCTCTCAGCCAGTCTGCTTCATTCTGTCTATCACTATGAGTTACTTGAGCAAAATCTACATCATTTCCTTTACATTTGATTAACTGAAAAAACTGTGTTCTTTTATTCACATCCCCGGCCCCATTAAGTGTTGCCACACTGCACACACTCATTTTGAAAATGAACATTAAATCTAAACAAAAAAGTGTCACAAAAATTAAGCTTCTTACCTTCATCGTTAAGTTGCAGGTTTAGATCAGTAAAACCTTCCTCCTATAAATTGCTTCTCAAACACTGTATAAAACTGTATAAAACCTGCCAGATCTGGAAAGTCCTCTTCCACCCGAACCCCTTTTGCATGTTTTGTATTTTCCAAGGATGTTCTGATCATTTTCAAAGTACACATTTCTCGAGGTCCACAGGGCTGTTAATACAAGGAAACGTTTCTTTCCTGATATCATTCTGACACATAGGTAAACAGGAATGGAAAAGACCTCCTGCAGCTCTGACAAAATCTGGGTCTGTACATTGTCAACAGTAGGTTATGAGGGGACTCTTTGGGGAGGTCCACCTTTTGCTCACCTCTTGGCAATACAGTGGATTACATGATAACAGTACATTCTCTCTCAGTACATTCACTGTAAAGCTACTAACCCCTCTGTCTGATCACAGCCACATCACTGTGTTCATTAATAGGACAGAGACTAGCAGTGCTGCACCCACACAGACCAGTCAGCTGTTTAATACCAGGAGACGATACAGATGGGCCCAAAACAGCACAGAGGAGTTCCAGAAAGCTCTCAAGAAATTCAAACACTTTTAGACACATTTCTTGAACACTCTTAATAAATCTAAATAAGAAGAATTGGCTTTTCAAAACACATATTGGATAACACATGTTAAATCACTTTACAATCAATTACTCAAAAATACAAGACCTGAACAAAAGCATATAACTGAAAAATTTAATATATTAGAACTAAAAATAAAGGACTTCTAGAATCCCTTGGACTCACCCACTACTGAGCAGGAACTTAGAAATCAAATTTCTACTCTTAAAACCAAAAAAAGCAAGTGGGTCTGATGGCATTTGAAATGAAATGATTAAACACCCAAGTAAAAAAATCCTGAAAAAGACCAAAACCATCATTTTCCAAAAAGAGCCAGATCTCAGGCAAACACACCACACAAGTTTCACATTATGAACACAAACACTAGAAACCTGTACAAATTACAATTACTCAGGATTAAAGATTACTTCAACTGGAAACTTCAATCCAGCAGTCAGTCAACTGAGAGAGAAAACACGCAGGGCATTCTGTGCAATCAAATGTCAAATTCACATTCAAATACCAATTCAAATTTGGCTCAAAATATTCCAGTCTATCATACAACCAATTCTGCTGTATGGTTGTGAACCATTTCACTGCGAGTTATACTGCATATGACTATGTATGTGACAAATAAACCAAACTTGAAGTGTGAGGGCCACTCACAATGGATCAAACACCCAGCTGAAATTATGCACTCTGAATATCCTGAAAGTGCACAGGAAAACAACAAATAATGCCTGTAGAGCTGAATTAGGCCAATTTACACTATTATTCCAAATTCAAAAAAGGATTATTAAATACTGGCTATACTTAAAAAAAACGGTGACTACCACTGGTACCACTATAAAGCCCTGCAGTGCCAAGAGCTGAGCAGAGAAAAGAGTCCCTTCACACAGCTGGTTTCCTCACACAGCAGGTCCCCTCACACAGCTGGTCCCCTCACACAGCTGGTACCCTCACACAGCAGGTCTTCCACACAGCTGGTATCCTCACACAACTGGTCCCCTCACACAGCTGGTCCCCTCACACAGCAGGTCCCCTCACACAGCTGGTCCCCTCACACAGCAGGTCCCCTCACACAGCTGGCCCTGACACTGAGTTCATTAACAAACACTAACACTGTAACACACCAGGACCAGTCTGAAATACAAACAAACAATCAGACCAAACCAAATGATAACACTACAAAAGCTAAACTACATTAACCGTTGGAACACACAAACACAAGCTCAAAGCATAATGCACTGTTATCTGACCCTAAAATGTCAGTACACTGTAGCAGACTACCTGTACAAAGTGAGTGCCATTAAACACAGAAATACGTTGACAAAGTACAGACTCAGGGAACACAGCCTGCCCATCCAGACCAGCCAATATAAGTCATGCAGTCTGCAGAAGAGCAGAGACTCTGTCAGCAGTGTAAAAATGACACTGTAGAGACAGAGCTGCACTTTCTCACTGAATGTGAAACATTCAGTCAAACACAACAAATTTACTTTACAAAATTTGAGACGACCGACCCCAACTCTAAGTATCTATCGAACACTGACAAATTGTCCATCCTATTGGGTGAAAAGAAAGCAGCGCTTTAACTGGACAATATACAGCTCCAGAAAAAAATAAGAGACCACTCCAATTGTTTCTTAAATCAGCATCTCCACATGTACAGCAGCCCTTCCATTCAAGTGTTTGTTGAAATCCTTCACAGACAGACCTCATTCTACTTAATGAGATGCTGAATAGGTGATCACCTTAACAAAATCCTGTTCTAACGAGCAACAGGATAAAAACCACTGCTGCTGTCATCACTATTCTCTTGTTATAGAACCAGCTGGATGGGAAAAGCAGTGCTAGGACTACCCAAAAATTAGTATAGTCAAAATACAGCTACAGACCATGCCAAAAGAGTTGAAAGGAAAGTGTCTTAATGAGGAAAGCTTTACTGGCAGAGGGATACAGTGAGCATCAGGTTGCTTCTATCTTGAAAATTTCAAAAACTGCGGTTCATAAGTACACAGTCAAGCAGCAAACACATGGGACAGCAACAGCTCCAGACTGGCAGACTCTCTACCGACCATGACGATCGCCGCCTCATTCGAATGTCACTTAACACCCGTAAGATGATGTCAAGTGACCTACAAAATGAATGGCATGCAGCAGCTGGGGTGAATTGCACAGCAAGGACAGTTCAAAACAGGCTTCTGGAGGCAGGGCTGAAGTCATGCAAAGCTAGAAAAAAGCTCTTCATCAATGAGAAGCAAAGAAGAACCAGACTGAAGTTTGCAAAAGACCATAAGGATTGGACCGTAGAGGACTGGAGTAAGGTCATCTTCTCTGATGAGTGCAATTTTCAGCTTTGTCCAACACCTGGTCATGTAATGGTTAGATGAAGACCTGGAAAACCTACAAGCCAGAGTGTCTTGCACCCACTGTGAAATTTGGTGCAGGATCGGTGATGATCTGGGGTTGTTTCAGCAAGACTGCAATCGGGCAGATTTCTCTTTGTGAAGGACACATAAATCAAGCCACTTACCAAACTGTGCTGGAAGAAACTTGCTTCCTTCTGCTCTGATAATGTTCCCCAACTCTGATGATTGTTTTTTTCAACAGGGCAATGCTCCTTGTCACACAGCCAGGTCAATCAAAGTGTGGATGATGTACCACCAGATCAAGAGCCTATCATGGTCAGCCCAATCTCCAGACCTGAACCCCATTGAAAACCTCTGGAATGTGATCAAGAGGAAGATGGATGGTCACAAGCCATCAAACAAAGCTGAGCTCCTGGAATTTCTTTGCCAGGAGTGGCAAAAAGTTATCCAACAGCAATGTGAAAGACTGGTGGAAAGCATGCCAAGATGCATGAAAGCTGTGATTAAAAATCAAGGTTATTCCACCAAATATTGATTTCTTGACTCATCCTATGTTGAAATATTAGTACTGTGTGGTTTATAAATGAATATGAGCTTGTTTTCTTTGCATTATTTGTGGTCTGAAATTTCTGTAACTGTTTTATTCTTTTGACCATTAGTCATTTTCATTAAAAAATCATGCTCTAAAATACAATATATTTATCTGGAATTTGGAAGAAATGTTGCCAGTAGTTTATGGAATAAAACAAAACTGCTCAGCCTGGTCAAACACATACACATCAATTGTAAAACGGGAGAAACTGTTAATTTTGTAGTGGTCTCTTGTTTTTTAATGGTACCAATTGAGACAACTTAAATGAACATTTAACACTGTTATTTTCTGCACTGTTTGCTTAAGTATATCTGTACTCTGTCAGCAGGGCACTTATTTTAAATAAAAACCTCCACAGGTAATAAAAAATAAATAAAGAAGACCCACCCCTCACCCCCCGCCCAACCTTCTCAGTCGACGGCAGGAAGGAAAATAACAATGCCAGTGCTGATTATAAAAAAGACATTTAATTGGCCAATGAATCGGTCGACCACTACTTCACCTTGTGCTTCATGATAAACAACTGACATGGTGAGGTCTCGTACGGAGGTCTAGGATCCATTCCTCAGCTATGATTCTACACCAATAAATTCCCCTCCAAAAAAAGAAACCCAATTACCATAGCAACATGTTGTCACGGTTAGTCCCTCCCAGCTTCTGTGTTCCGTGTGTTCCTGTCTTGTGTATTTTAGTTCCATTTCGCAGTTTCGTTTTCTCCGCCCCTCGTTTGATTTTCCACACCTGTCCCTCGTTTAGTTCATGTATTTAAACAGTGTCTTGTGCCCTATGTTTTGGTTGTTCATGGCATATGCGTGTTCATGGTGGTTGTTAGGCTTCATTGCGTTTGGTGAATGTTTTTGAAAGCCCGTATATGCACGTATTTAAGTTTGTACTCCGTTCCTTCGTTTTTCCTAGCCTTTGTTATAGCCTGCTTCCCCTGTTTGCCTTTGTGTGTTTTGTTTGTTTGCTCATGTATCCACGTACTCTCCGTGTTGGCTCTATCACCCTGGACTGCTACAATGACTCTGATTTTGGATTTGCCCGTAATAAATCTTGTTCTTCTCTGCTCTCACGTCCGCCTCCTTACCGCTCACTTACATTTGTACAGGTCATTTACTGAACAGTTCTGTGGTTACCACTGTATTTATCACCCATTCCACACTGCCACTCAGTTTTTAACTGTTTATATGTGATTGTCATGTAAGAGAGAGTTAAACTGATGAAATATAAATGACCACTGTGAACCACAAACTTTACTTGGTGCTGAAATCGATTCAGTAATGAACCTTCATTAATTCTAATTAACAAAAACCTTATAGCTAGACCTGCCTAATCATGAACACACAACTTTTTTTTCTATTGTTGGCAGTGCCTATTCCCATGCTGACACTGGTGCAAAACAGCCAAGAGATCCATCACAAATAGTTGAAATGACAATAAAGGTTTAGCCAGCAGGGGGGTTTGTGTGCACATGAAGCCTCGAGATATGAACCTTTTTTTGAACCAACTGGATGGAAAGCTTGAAGGATTCATCTGGCCATCACTACAAAAACAAACAAAATGTTAAAAAAAAAAGAGAATTTAGTATTTACAAGTTACAAGTTCAATAAAAGAAATCCAGCAATCATAAATTCTCCAACATAAGTCAACATCAAAACTCCACTCTTGAAATTTCCATTGGAAACTAATACAAGGAAAAACAGGAAATTGGGTGATGTCACCTCCTGTCTTTAAGCAGGACAATTCCCCATAAATCTCCCCTTCAAAGACAACATGGAAGACTCTCCACAAAAAAAAATCAAAAGTAAGGGTTTTTTTTAATAGACTTTTGTTTTACCTACTTAGTTAAAATATACAGACTTTGCTGTGTTAATCCTGTGTTTTAATTTACATATATATATATATATATATATATATATGTATGTATATAAACACAGCATATGTGCATCTCAAACACAGTCCATATGAACACACTGTGGTGGAGGGTAACTATCACAAGACATTACACTCATACTGTGTACATCTGCACCTGTATCACTCCACCACACAGAAAACAGAATGAAAAATCTTTCCCAGTTTCCAAAGATTTCCAACTTTAATGTGTAGATTTGTACAGAGACTTCAACACAGCGAGTTATGATTCCATAGCATGTATAACTTGTAGAACAGTGTGTATCAGAAATCAGAAATCAACTGCAGTCAGTGTAGATGGTGGGGTTGCTCATAACTTCGATAAGATTTGTCGCTCCGGGGGTTCCGTATCTTGGAAGGTAAGCCCATTTCTAATCCAGGACTAGTGTCTGCAATTTTTTCTGCATGTACACTACCAGCTTGGCTGGCTATCGTAACGGTCAAGGGTCATGACACAACCTCTGAGTCTGACACGGCCACTGGCAATGCTTCAGCAGATGAGATCCCACATTGGGCAGCTGTTAATGCCCCCTCATGCCCATACGCTATATCCTCGATGTGTGAAGCTATCGCCATGTTTTCTCATTGCTTTGTGCCGAATAATATCAATCTGCGTTTCTTACAAGCTCAGAGTACACAACAGGACTGCTCTCACTGGGTTGATTAGGGCTGTAGTCCTGATTAAAATGGTCTAATCCGTGACCCGGAGGGGCGTGTCACCCTTCCTAAATCTATTTTGCCATTTCTTGTGCGCCATTTTCATGGGATTTCACATGTTGCACAAAGGGGGAGTGACGGCTAACATTCAAAAACAGTTTTGTATTCCTGCAAAACGTCTCACTGTAAAACTCCTCCTAGATAGCTGTTTAACCTGTGCCAGAAGCAACCAACACAAGCCAAATATGATGCCATACTGGCTCAAGAATATTCCTTTCAGTGTCTACAGATAGACTTTATGCACATTCCACCTTGTGGTCAGTTGAAGTACTTGCTAGTGATTGTAGACAGGTTTTCCAAGTGCAATGAGGCGTTTCCTTATTCTAAGGAAGACTTTCAACAGGCCTGTCATCCCACTGGAACTTACGCTAACTTAATTTAGATTTAAAAAACTGATCAAAATGTTTCCTCTTTCCTTTAAATCATCACATCCGTGTTCAGGGAATTCTTGCATCCTTATGGGACTCCCAGGAAGTTCAAGAAACACATGTAAGAGCCCTGCTGTTCACACTGCCTTCTGTAATGCTAGTCAGATGTTTCTATCAACAAGAATACAAAACAAAAAACAACAAAACTCCCCAAAAACTGTTCAAACCATCATAAAACAATAAAACTGTTCTAGGTACAGCTGCAATTTAGCGATTCCTGAAAAATGTATTTTCATCTCAATCAGTTCCACTCCTTAGTCCTCTGTGTTTCTTTGCACCTATAAGGCTTGTCTTGTACATACTGTTTGTTGGTGGAGTTGTTTGTGTTTACATTGCTTGTTTACACTCACCTGCTGTCAGAGGGTATATGTATTTTTTCTGTCATTTAGGCATCTGATAAAGTGAAAAAGGAATTAATCTACAAAACCAGAGTCGATCTACTAACAGGTGGTAGTGTTGTAACACTGACAGTGGTAGAAAAGAGAATTTTTTTAAAACCAGAATTTATTTTTCACATTACATTCTATATTAAATAAAAAATAAATTTACTTCAGATCTCAAGGCAGAGCTGTCTACTGTATGGCAAATAGTAAATTGTTAATACAGAGATTTAATTAAGTATTTAATGCAGATCATTCGTATTGGCTGAATGAACCTTTCACTCTTCTGTCATGTCTATCTGCCTAACTATCAGGTGTGTGTGTTGTTGTTTTTTTCTCTCTCTCTCACACACACACACACACACTCTCTCACATTCTCTCTCCCTCCCGCTCTCTCTCTCTCACACACACACACACACACACACACACACACACACACACACACACACACACACACACTCTCTCTCTCACATTCTCTCTCTCTATCTGTCTCTCTCAATGTCACATTCTCTCACTCTCACTCTTGCATGCTGGCCTTCGGTAACACTGCCCTCCACCACCTGCACCTCCCGTTCTCCACCTGTACCTTGTGGCCTCTGCCCCCTGCCCTGCCCTGCCCTGCCCTGCCCTTCCACCCCACCTGGCTGACTGAGAGAGTACTTGGCCATTCCAGCCAATATGAGCATCAGCTGTTACAGAGGACAGACGAGTGTCACACAGTACACTGATCTAAGCCCTCTATTCACCCCTACACTGATCTAAGCCCTCTATTCACCCCTACACTGATCTAAGCCCTCTATTCACCCCTACACTGATCTAAGTCCTCTATTCACCCCTACACTGATCTAAGCCCTCTATTCACCCCTACACTGATCTAAGCCCCCTATTCACCCCTACACTGATCTAAGCCCTCTATTCACCCCTACACTGATCTAAGCCCTCTATTCACCAGTACACTGATCTAAGCCCTCTATTCACCCCTACACTGATCTAAGCCCTCTATTCACCCCTACACTGATCTAAGCCCTCTATTCACCCCTGCACTGATCTAAGCCCTCTATTCACCCCTGCACTGATCTAAGCCCTCTATTCACCCCTACACTGATCTAAGCCCTCTATTCACCCCTACACTGATCTAAGCCCTCTATTCACCCCTACACTGATCTAAGGCCTCTATTCACCCCTACACTGATCTAAGCCCTCTATTCACCCCTACACTGATCTAAGGCCTCTATTCACCAGTACACTGATCTAAGCCCTCTATTCACCCCTACACTGATCTAAGGCCTCTATTCACCAGTACACTGTAATGATACATTGCAAACTGCCCTGACTGCCTCTGTCTCAAATGCAGAGCTCCAGTGTAAGATCTGTCATCAACTCCACTAGCCAGCAGTCTGGCAGGAATGATCCACAAAGCATCAGCTATTATGGATCTCTGTATGGACCTCCATTCTCAGACGAGGACCATGGCAAGACTTTAAGGCCCATGCAGTCAAGAGTTTGCCAGTCTAAGACCACATCCTGTTTTATTAATGGACTAAACAAGGTGCAGTTTGTTTGAGTCGAAACATCTGGTTTATGAAGCTCATGTGATACACCCGTCATCTTTAACCCAAACTGGATCAACGGCACCAGTCGTTGAAGCTATGGTGGCATTCACGACAAATAAACAAAGAAGGATATACGACTGGAGGAGAGCGGCTCAAAGTGGTGTGTGTTCTACTGCTTGCGGTGAGCTAGGAGAGTGGTGGATGTTGTATAAAGGCTTCGTCCTAGAGGGCCATTATGGTGTTTTTTTGCTAGCCATTCATACCATTCTATTACTATCCAGTGATCCTTTAACAGCTCCTCTGTGCAGTTGCTTCTAAACCTCCAAACAGTTTCCTTGTATGTTCTCCAGGCCCTCTCTATATGCTGGGTGTGAGCCCCTGTAGGAGCATCCATGTATGATATACTGTGGTTAACTGTGTAATGTCTGTAGCCAAGCTGAGACAGAGCCTGCCGGTAGACACGCCACTCACCACTGAGGATTGTGGATCCCCTCCTTACATGCTGAATGATAAGTGGCACTAGTTCCTTTCTGGACCTTTTCTGAACTAGGTGAAGAACTGGCTCTCTTTGTTTAGTGTGGACAGCATTTTCACCCAGCATCCCAGAGACCCACTGCCTCCTCCACAACGCCCCAGCCATCCACCCTCTTCCATACTGTGTAACATAAAAAGTAAAGCATTAATACATTAATTAAGAACTATTAACAAGATGAAAGAATTAAAGGTATGAAGCATGAAGACTTGTATGTCCATTATACATTATTAAGACTATACAAAATTCTATACCCACATAAAATATGCACCTGCATTTCTTCTATGCCTGAAGTTACTCTCATCTATGACAGTGAACTGTCTGCATCCTCCTTTCCTTCTTCTGAGTTCTTCCATCGCCACCACACAAGCCTCTCTCACTTTCTTAGACATTTTTGACAAGAAACGAGAAAACCTGAAGGGACATAATAGTGCTAAATTTATTAAATAATTTAATAACTGTATTTAACACTTCCTTACTTAGATATTGAATGTACTCAGTAAAATTGTGAAGTTTATTTGTTAATTAAGTTAATTTGTTCATGTAAACTGTTCTGGTTATTTTGCTTCTTTTAATCAAACAATTGACTTGATTTGAATAAAACCAATTAACCTGCTTGTTACACATGGATGTTTGAGATTGCAACGTTAAAATATTTTTACACTACAGAAAGTGTCTAGATGTTCTGAACAAAAATCTGTTTGATTACAGTTCAAATGGCCACTCAGTTCACACTTGTTGTATAAAGTAAGACACATAAGCCTGCGTGTGTTAGCTGCTCCCTCCTGTACACAGATGTCATCCCTTTGAAGAGACACATCAGAACACTAAACACAGAGTTGTGTCTGATTGATCTCCTCGTCTGCCTTCCCCTGAGCACAGCACGTTGACACCTCCTGTATGAAAACAATATGTACCAGGATAGCGATCTGTACAGAGTCTAACAGTCTAGACCCAACGTTACATGTCCTGCCTATTTAACACTGTTAAATTACTATTTGATGTTAGAATGTGCGAAAATCACAATGAAAAATGCTTGTAATTAATCTCTGCATTCTTTAAGGGACAACGTTATTTGATAAAGTCTACGTTAGCTAGAAAGTTTAATTTAAGATAAAGTTACAGTAAAACATCTAAGTAAACTCGTTAGCCTACCATTCATAGCAGTCCCAGCAGTCGCTGTTGTGTAGTTTCATTTTGTGGTGACAAAGATTGCGTTTCATCTTTCTTTGTAGTACTATTTTGCAGCCACTTTATTAATTTCAAATGTTTTCTTTTTGATTTCTTGCCCTCCATCAGCTTCCTCAATTTCTTCGGCATTTTGGCTCAATTAAAACCGGATGCCTCCCCTTTACATTTGTTATACTGGAATTTATGGCATTCCAGATTATCATCAAGCTTTTAAACTTAACAATACAATGAATAATACATATAAATGTTTTTTATATTGTACATGTTTATATTCAGCAGACCCATTAATATTTTCTGGACAAACAGCTCTTTGTGAATTTCATATAAACCATCAACAGTAAAGGTGGAGCGTTCGTGGACGTTGGAGTTCATTCAGGTCTGCGCCTCTAATGAGGAGACGCCGGTACAGGTGTGTTTGGAGTCGGATGACAGTGGAGATCAGCACAGCACCTGACACTCCTCCACACAATACACAAAGAAGAAGAGAGTTCACAGTTCAGAGAGAAAACCAGGGCAAAAATCATCAAAAAACAAAACAAAACAGCCAAGACACTGGAGAGAAATACAGATGGAGAGGCTGGAACAGGTCAATGCTGTACTGTACTGTAGCTACAGTGCAGCTAAACTAGCGTTAGCTAGAAATCAACATTAGCAGATGTGTTTTCAGTAGTTTTCTTGAATACTAACATTAGTGGGTTATGCTTGAACAACGCCATGGTAGTTCACCGTCTTTATGACCTTTAGTACATTTTATTCAGTATGAGTGGAATCTGAACACATCCGCTTTGTTAGATTACTCTGAAAGAAAGCTGTCGTACGTTAGCCAACTAGCTAGTAAACTAGCGCGACTGGAAAAGGTGCCGAACACCAGCTGACTGTCTCCGGATTACAGTGGAGATCAGCACAGCCGGTTTCTCCTGTTGTCTGAAGTTTAGCCCTTCGATCCGTTTTCGGTATGTTTTACGCTCTGGTTCTTTACCTGGCTTTTATTCCCCGTCTACGTACGTCAAGAATGTAAAAGTGAGATTTAATGGGCGAAATTAGCAGGCTCGAGCGACGGAGCTAGCTCGCTAAATCGGTCGCTCGTCTCGGTCATTTATGTGTAAAATACAGAGTGTCTGACTATCTGGCTAGATGACATTAAAATGGCTGATTAAATGCACCCAATTAGCTTGCATGCGTGTCCGAAGTGGTGCTTCACAACTCGAGATCGACCGTATTGCGGTATTGTCTGTACTGTCTGTATTGCAGACGTGCAGCGGTGTACCGCGTTCATTGTAAGTGTTCACTAAGCAAACCGCGACCGTGTCGGTACTATTCTATATGTGGCACTGATGTGTGTGTTCTTCTTTCTACAGTTTGGGTATTGACTAGGGATTCAAGTAAGTAGCCTGTCAAAGATTTATGCGTGCGCATGTAGTATTTTGTCTCCACAGACGTGCGTGCGCACGATGTCTCTTCCTCTCGTTACCTTTTGGACAGAATTGGACTGCTCAGTGGCCCAGCGTCAGCCACCTTGTCCAGGCCGTGTGCCTGGCGCTTTGTCGACTTCATCTGGCCGGTCAGACCATCGTCGGAGTCAGGGTGAACAGGTGGGTTGTCGTCATGAGGGACTACGGTGTCATCTGGGACGTAGTCCTCAGCAGCCCCGGCCTCATGGCCCAGACCCGTATTCAACTTTTTGAGTTGAATCAGCAGACACTGACCCAGTGCTGAGTTTACCGGGTTTTATATTGACCTTATTAGCACTGTGGACTATAAAGGCTGAGCACTAATAGGCTGGGCTGCATTTTTCGTTACGGGTACAATGCAAGGAACAAAAAGCAGGAACAGGATGTTCTGCACCTGAGCGTTGGCCAGTCCAACACTCCCATGTTGGCCCTGAAACCTCTCCCTCCCGCGCTGAGTAAGCTCCCAGAGCGTCTGACTCACGGGCACCCTGCTTTTGACTTTAACATCCAGCAGGATGTGTCTGGGTAGGCTTCCCAGCGTGTCCGAGGCCAGCCTCCTCTTCCTCCCAGTGAGACCCTAGCACTAATGGATATGTAGATGTCGGAGAGTGATGTCTTATTATTGGTCTTATTTTGGCACAAATATATTTTACCTGGTTTTTCAGTGATAGACACTTCTGACCTTTTTTCAAAAATGCCGGTAACTCAGATACCACAGGTGCAAACTAAAATTAATTTCTTTACTCATAATGTCTTTAATCATATAGTCAATGTGTCAGCAATCCCTCTTCTGGCCAACAGAGGTCCTCCTAATCTGCAGTGCCATGGTATGAAACATTCATTGAAGTTTAGATTGTTGAGGAGTTCAATTAACTCACTGACTCAGTAGCCACGTGTTCTTGTACTATCTTAGTGTTTTTGAAGATGATCTTACATATAAAATATGCATGTTACACCATATACATAAAAGACACATTTTACATGCTTTTTATGTGTAAGACTCACCAAAACCATATCTCATAGCTAGAAACACTACCAACCACAATATGAAAGTCCTCTGTAGTGACAGGTGGATCCTTTTGAGTTTCTCTCTACACTGCACTGGCCAAATCTGTCAGCTTCTTCTGTAGCAGAAAACAAACACATAATACAACATCAAGTTGACAAGACATTGAGAACAGCAATTAATGACTGAGAAAACAATTTGACCGTGGATGTCTAAGCATTACATAAGCCCAATTTTGTACTGATATATCAGCCCTTATTTATCTCTGACCATCTTTCAGACTGGGTCACAATCATACTTCCTTTTGTTGAGTTTTAGCCAATTGAGCCACAAAAAGTGAAGCTAAACAAAACAGAAAAAAGACCAGTTTGTTTCATACTGTTGAAAAGTTCACAGATCAGGTGCAATGTCTACAACCAGCTTAAAACGTTTGACAACTGCAGAAAAACCTATGTTGTCAAGCTCAGTGAGGCCCACAACCGAAATACATATAGAGATATGTGACGTGAATAACAGTACACAAAGGCTGATTTTTGTTAATTTTCATTGGAAGATACTGTACATAACATATGTGACTGACAGATTCCCTAAAGAATGATTAGAACATTATTTGATGCCAGTTCTGTCGCCCCTTGTCTGGTATTCTCTGCCTTACTTCATTGTTCTCACATGTTTTTCTCACTTGTAATTGTGTATATATACCTTGTGTTTGTGTATATACATATATATACTGTGTTCATATTGTGTATATACACAACCTATGTATATACTGAGGTAATAAAAAGAGTGTTTACAGGGAAAAGAGGTTTTTAACATTAAATTAGACATATTAATAACATAAAACATAAGGGAGTATAGAGATTCTGTGTCCTCTCAGTGTAACGCGAGTGCCGAAGGGTGTGGAGCAGGATGCACAGACTCTCTCGACGTGGACAAACATTTATTTACATAAAACATAAAGACTATAGTGGCATTCCATATAACACAAACAGTGAACATAGAGACACTTAACACTAACAATTTTTAACATTAACACAAGCTAGACAAACATGGTTACGAATGTTACATTTAGACATTAACTCACAAACAACATGCTACATCAACGATGACCAACAACACTGCACACACTGATGCAGGTTTAAATACACAAAGCCAAACAAGGTGCAGGTGTGTGCAGGCGTAGATACAAACAAAGATCCTGTCACTGCACGTGGCGGGCCAAACCACATGACTCGCGAGAGGCGAGTGTTCTGTTACAGAACCTCCTCCCAAGGGGCACGGCTCCCGACGCATTTTTCCAGTGAACACGAGTCTCAGGACACCGTGTACATGTACACACAAGCAGCCGCCTGGGAGAAAGGCAGCTTCTCTGTCTCTGTCAGGGCAGTCCGGTACGCCCCCAACAACGTTACGCCTGTAGATGTACAAAAGTTGTAAACACAAACAAACAATAGCGCCCACACACAAACATATAAGGCGCTGTGACATGGTGCCCGCTGTCTGCGCAGGCACCTTGTATGTGTCCGTGGCCTCAAGTGGACATGCGGGCGTGCACGTCCGCCCCGGTTCCAGACGTGCTACCTCCCCCAACGGTCCTCCACTCGCCTGCCACTCTAGGAGCATCCCAGCGGCGGTTTGCCTCCGGGGCTTTGGGCAGACCCCTCCAGTCTCGCTGGTGAGTCCACTGAAGGGAAGGGACACGGGCTTCAGCTCTGCCCGCTGGAGATCCCGATGGGTCCACCCAACCGCCCTCTTTCTGGTTGTTGTGGTGCATTTCGGTCTTCCTCGGCCTAGGCTCGAGGCCCCCCCCCAGAACACCCAAGAAATTCTTGGGGGTGTACCCCTCCACTTCCGGGGTGGACATAGACACCAGTCACGGTCCTCTCCCCAATCTGCTGGGATCCAGGCAGCAGGGCGGGGGTGCCTACACATCTCCCGCTAGGAAGTCCATCTTTAGCCGAAGGACCTGGCGTCCTGTGGTGGTTGGTCATTCTGTACCGCGTTGGTCCGAGTGCCGAAGGGCGTAGAGCAGAGCGTAGACGCTCTCGACGTGGACAAACATTTATTTACATAAAACGTAAAGACTATAGTGGCACTCCCGTGTAACACAAACAGTGAACATAGAGACACTTAACATTTAAC
Organism: Electrophorus electricus; assembly: GCF_041902795.1. Lineage (NCBI taxonomy): Eukaryota > Metazoa > Chordata > Actinopteri > Gymnotiformes > Gymnotidae > Electrophorus > Electrophorus electricus. The sequence goes on along the minus strand of NC_137497.1, from coordinate 23,331,331 downwards.
AATTTTTAACATTAACACAAGGTAGACAAAAATGGTTACGAATGTTACATTTAGACATTAACTCACGCACCTCCTGCTAGGAAGTCCGTCATTTGCCGAGGGAGTAAGAGTCCTGTGGTGGTTGGTCATTCTGTAATGTTGCTGCTGGCCTGAGCACCGTAAGGCATGGGCCAGGACACACAGACTACCTTGATTTTGTGAAACAGTTATTAACATTAAACACGGAAAACACAAGTGGCAATCACATACAACTATAACAGTGAACATTATTAAACATTCAACATATCAAGCTGTACTCAGAGGCCTTCGGATGTCTCTGCAGATTTGTTAGCTAGGCAATAAATAATGAAAATGCCTCAGAGAGAGAATGGACTCAATAAATCTCTCAGTCCATGCTTTTACTATTACTAGCTAATTACTTTTCATTTCCCAGTCTAGATCCAGCTCAGACAGTGCACCATCTGTGTATAGCATCTAGCACCAAGGGGTTATTGAGCTGGTCCTTTCTGAGTTATGAAAGCTCCATCGATGAGACTGGCTGTGTGCTGGGCTGGTGACTTAGATGGAAAACTGTATTGTTTTTGTCATGGTTTTAAAAATAATGCACAGTGAAATGTACTCCTGGGTCAGATTGGCCATCTATAGTATGAATCATCTGATTAGGAACCAGATAAGTCAAAACAATGACTTGGGCAAGTGTTTAGGGCTCTAGGTCTCTGGTGATAAATATCTTGGTCAGCCCATTTAACAGTGTGTCTGTAGCTTTTCATTAACTTTTTATTGCTTATTGGTCACTGTGTATTGCCTTTTCTTACTACTGAGTTTGAAATATCAACAAATAGGACAGAACAAAACATTATCTTTATGCTATGGTCAACTAGTGTTACTGGCAAACCCAAAGAAATTGGTTAGAGTGGGGATGGTTTTGAAGTCGTATCAGCAAAAATTAGCATAACATAGATGTTTGTAACTTTGGGATTCGCCTGTCTACTGAACTTTTGGATGAAGAAGTGACGGAGCTGCTCTCTCAGTAGAACTCTGCTCTGAGTCTCCCTCCTTAAATGTAAGATATATTTTCTTCAGTAATTTGTGGCCTTTAGAATGGCTCCCTTAATTACAGCTATAATAGTGTACATGCCAGCTGTGTTGAATCGCACAACGATGTCAGAATCTGGCACAATTTAACTGTGGAACTAGGTGGAGAGAATCTGACTAGCAGTACATTGGTAAGGTTTGATGCATATCCCAAGATAAGTCATAAAGCCTTGAATAAAGATGAAGGCTAAGAGAGCAAAAGTTATGTAATTCTTCAAAGATGAATGCTAAACGTACAATTCTGGCAAACCATGTCAATTACAATCCATTATACTGATGTGTTTATTTGATTCACTGGAAGACAACGAGTGACTTGTGTTTGGAACATAGTCTTCCTTCCCAAAGTTATACTGACTTCTTATTCTGACATTTTTTAAACATGTACAGACAGTTTTATTCCCTGGAAAGTAACATATACACACACAGACAGACACACACACACAAACACACATATATCAGATATTTTGTCAACTTTCAAATATAAAAGGCACAGCACTAATTTCAAATATAACAGTGTACTGTTTTTATTTTAGCTCTGCACAAAGCGTACAGCATGTATGTGTATATACGTGTACACGTGTGTGTTCAACCGTGTTATACACAATGCTGCAGTGGCCTGCTCTGCTTCAGCTTGCTCTTTACTGTGCTACACTTGACAGAGAGCTTTTCATGCTGCCTCTTGAGAATGTCTAGTTGGCTCTGCAGGTCCTCGCATGCATCCTTCACCTTCTCAAAATCCTGGAGCAGCTTCTTGTTTCTCAGCAGGCTGCAGTGCTGGTACAGGCGCAGATTGTCTGCACGCAGCTTGTCTTTAGCTATCATTACCCCTGCCAGAGCTTTCCGCTTGTTGCCGATCATTGCCTTTATCTTGGCCAGATTGGCTAGTTTGGCCTGGATCTCCAGCTCCACAAAGTTGATCATTTCCTTGAGATGTGATTGGAACTGAGAGTGGAGGTACACAATACTGAGATTATTTTCTATGCATTCAAGACTCTACTGTACAATACATCTTTCCATCCTACTCCGTGGCAATAAATTTATTGCATTTTCAGTTTTAAATGGGGACTCAAAATTTCCAAGTTTTGTGGTGGGATTTATGGGATGGGTCTTGTTATGTTTTCAAGTCTACTTGACAGTTCCATGGCTATCTAAAAAATCAACAGAAATTGCACCCACATTAGTCTTAATCTACTGAGTTTAACAGGACGTCATACCTCTCTAGTGCTGGTAATTCCTTTCTTTATTCGAATAATCTCCTCTTCATACTCCAAGATCATAGTCTTATAATTCTCATTTTCAAACTTCAGTTTTTCACACTTTGTAATCTCCTCCAGTTCTCTAATAGATTCTTCCCAGCTTTGTACCTTCATCTGCAGCGCAAGGTTCCGTATTTTTGCAGCAGTGAGCTTATTCTCCGTCTTCTGCTCAGCTGCAAGGAGCCGTTTCACCTCAACAAGAGCTGCCCGCTTCCCCAGCCGCCGGGCGAGAGCCGCAACGACTACTTCTTGCATCATCATGATGAAGGCTTGATATTCACAGTCCCACTGCTTCTTCTTCTCCTGGCACCGGGGCCGGAGTTCTTCAACATGCTGCTGGTAGAGCTGTGATTTGCGCTGCCACTGCAACTTTAGGTCCTCTAGAATTTTTAGCTGGTCCTGGTAGCCATGGCGACTCCGCCTTGTACACACAGGCATTGGCACGTTTTCCCTTTCCAACCAGTCAGCTATTATCATCTGCTGCTCGCTGTTCAACTGGCAGAGTTCATCCCTTTCTGACAGGAGGCTCTGCAGAAGCACTTGGTGTTCCTTATACTCAGCTTCAAGGTTACATCTCTCCATCTCCAGCTGCTCTTTGGAAGCTTCAATGTCATGACATCCATCCAGACCAGTCTTCTGCAGCTGCTCATCTGAACCTAAAATTACAGGGCAGAGTTATACTAAAGAATCATCCAGTTATATTAATTAACAGATGGCGACAGCTGATTTTGCCCTCTTGAAATTGAGCTATGTTCAGATGAGAAGGCTCAGTTTAAAAATATATTATGACTCTTCATATGAAACCATGTGTTAAAAACCAACAGGAATTAATTGCCATGTAATTTTCTCTAGAATGTATAGACTTTATAGTTCTTTACCTTTTTTTCTCTGAAATGGTAGTGGATGGCTACCATTGATTGGAGGTAGAACAAGTTGAGCAAAATGTGTGCTGCCTCTAGTTTCTGGACTGTGCACACCCACATCAAGAGCCTAAACAAAGTATACAAGGTATTTTTCACACAAGAATCTACATACTGACACACAAGCACACATAACCATACACAACCTTCCATCATAGCCAAACAACGTTTTATTAAAATGTACTAAAAATGTATTTCTATTTGTTTCTTTCTTGAGGCACCAGTACAAATATTTTTAAGGTATCCCATATCATTTAAAGATTCAAAAACACATGCTCCTTCATTTCAGCATTTAAATAAAATGTGTATACACGTACCTGAACATTGTTTGCTTTCTGAGCACTGTGGTTTGGTCTTATTGGTGGCAGCTTTGTGCAGCCACCTTTCCTCTGTTCCATATCTACTGGCGCCTCTCGTCTTTTGATGTGAATTCTAAAGATCGATAAGCCTTTTAGTTTTTGGGTAACAGACCTCAGCCAATTACAATAAGCAGCAACGAAGCAAATGAGTACTATGGGAATGGTGACAGGCGTGATTAATGTGATAGCTTCTGTGACTTCACAGCCCCTTTATTACATCATAATTATGCCACAAGTACCATCTCTACATCAATATCAACTTGCTAAACCTGCTAAACCTTGCACAGTTCAAGGTTTTTTCCCTTTAGATTTTAATCAATTTATCTGCTCATTCAACCACACAAAAATCAAGCTAACGTGTATCAGAAACAGTGCACGCTGTAAACTTCACATGTGTAAAACCTAATAATGAAAGTTGACAATCCGCAAAGGTAATTAAACCTTCTAGTTTAAAATATTTTAATGACCGAGTATACGCACACACACACACAGAGAGGAATACAACACCTTACATTATAGCAACAGAAGTAACTATAGCAGCAGCAGTATTCCCCAGAGGAATACAACACCTTACATTATAGCAACAGAAGTAACTATAGCAACAGCAGTATTCCCCAGAGGAATACAACACCTTACATTACAGCAACAGAAGTAACTATAGCAGCAGTAGTATTCACCAGAGGACTACAACACCTTACATTATAGCAACAGCGGTATTCTCCAAAGGACTACAATACTTTACATAACGGGTATCCATAGCAGAATTCTCCAGAGGCATACAACTTCAGGCGTATATCCTGTCATTAATCTTGCCACATTGCATTACTTGGAAGCACAAAACCTGATAATCTGAGATTTATCTGGGATTGGATAGGTAAAAGGCATACTTGAAACTTACTTGATACTTAAAGCCAAAAGACCTAGATGTGCTTGCACTTGTTTTCTGTAGCCACCACCTTTTTTGTTGTGCGTGTCTGTATATGGTCTCATTAATGGGTGTGTAATGAAGACCATCAATAAGGAAGGTTAAATGGCTACTCTATCTTCTGTGCCACAGAGCTGGCTCTTTGATCTGGTGGTCAGGGCACATGTTTGTTATGGATGTGGATGTGGATTTGCTACCACACTGTCCTCAGCCTTCATGTCTTTACTTTTTTTTAAAGATTGGAGTTCTGTTATGGTGGTATGTTCATCAGACTTGAGGTGCTTGTTAAGGCATCATACAATTTTTTAAAACAATTAGATCTGCAGCAGATTATATTATTTGTGATACCTTTAAAGGGTAACGAGTCAGACTGTCAGCACGTGAATCAAATGAAAGCATACAACATAAAGCATACAGTCGTGGCCACACATTTGAGACTAGCACACATTTTGGTTTTCACAAATGTTGCTGCTTTAGTTTTTATGGTAGCAATTTCCATTCTACTTTGTGAAGAGTGATTAGATGAATTGCAATTAATTGCAAAGTCATTCCTTACCATGAAAATTAACAATCACAAAAATTACTGCATTCAAGCCACTGCATTTCAGCCCTGCCACAAAATGGCCTGCTAACATAATTTCAGTGATCATATCAGCTACTCACCACTCTGGTGGGTTTATTTGTAAACATATCAGCTACTCACCACTCTGGTGGATCAAAGCAGATAAAACCACACAAGCTGAGGTGTTATCCAGCTAGGAGTGTGTCTTTAGCTAAACCCCAACTTGTGGTAAACACCCACGTGCGGTAAACCCCATTTTATGGTCATAACATCTGGTGCACGTCATGCCGTGCTGTCACACATCTGCACTGAAGGCTTCGGCGCGAGCCTACGTCTTGTGTTGTGATCATCCATAGGGGTTTCTTGTTCTTTTAGGTAAAAATCTAAAATAAATGTGTTCTCCATCTTAATTAATCATATCTTGGGTCTAATGCACCTAAAGAAAATGTGTGTTAAGGCATATGTAGAACAGAAAAGTTTCATTTTTTGGAAATTCAAACCTTCCCTTTTTCTGTTAAATCCACGACATTTATAAAGATCACTTTCTTAGCTACTCATAATGAAGGTGGATAAAATATAGAGCAATACTGTGCAAATAGCTAATCAGTTCACTATAGTATATTTTGAGATCACATGAAAAAAAATCTAATTATCAATTCACTGTGATATTCTTGGAAAACACTTTGCGACATATTCAACATATGACAGCAATGTTTTTACTGTAGGAATTTGGAGTATTTGGATGGCAAGCTTGTGTAAAATGTCTCTTTGGATCACTAAATACATAGCACATATTGAATCTTTATAAAATAAACAGATCAACTAATCCATTAAATTCGTGAAATACACTCTCTTATGTAGTTACTTTTAGTATGACTTAGTTGTTTTTACAGTAGAAATTTGGAGTAATGGGATGGCAATATGCTGTTAAATGTGTATTCAATTCACTATATATCACTACTTGAAGCTCTATAATAGTCTGAAATAGTTGCATGAAACAGTAATTTCGCATAAGTGGCGGTATTCCTAACGGACCTGCTAAAGCCACAAACTACAGGAACCGCTGTGGCTGTGGTTATATATCTAGACACAACTCATAATTTTAACTAATCATCCCATCGTAAATATCTTAGCCAGGTTAGCGCCTGGCCTGTATAAGAAAGCTAGCCAGCCTAGCTAAAATATCGTAGCCAGGAAACTGAAAGTAACGTTTATTCGGAACTCTGCTGAATATTGGTATCTTATAGATTAGTTAGACTTAAGATAACCGTGTAGCTGTCCTAATATTCATGAATATTATCCTATGAGAGCTATCTATGCAGTTAACACTAGCTTACTATATTACTAGCTAGCATTAGCTGAACAGTTATATATAGTTAAGGTAACGACCGCAGCCGCATATATCTGAATTAACCTTGTTCAGATGACATTGTTGTGTTAAACAGGTCACACACGATGTCAAGTTTATGGTTAGTTAGCTATTTTTATTACATTACTGTTATAGAAGCACCAAACCAAAATTTATCTGGGTGGCTAACTGTTTATTGTTATGCTAACTGGGCGTTTTCACAGATGTGCCTTTACTCATACCAGGTGAGAAACAGCTGCTCACTAAGACTTTGACCTTTTGAGGGTTTCGCATTTTCCTATGGTATTGGTGAGATGGCGATGGATCAGAGCTTCACAACATTATTGTGCTGTTAAGTGTCTATGTTTGCACGTGTGTGCTGACTGACACAAGCTCCTGAGCTCTGCATGTGGCCTGCCTGGCAGGATGTCGTGTGTGAGGATGGCTCGGAGGACTACTACGCACAGTCCTCTCTGGCTGACTGGATCCAGCACGTGCTCAGCCACCTGAAACCATCACCTGGGTCCTTTGAGTCATACACTGATGACATCACGTCCACGCGGAATTACTGTGTGACCACAAGTGGAGACGCTGCTACAGGAGCTTGTAGAGCTCATTTTCACACAGGTACACACACAGATGACACCAATAATAAACACTGATCACATATGTACTATTTAACCCTTTAAAGTCAAGTGAAAGTACGGACAAATGAAATTCACACACCTGTTGGATGATCTGAAAATGACTGCTCTCACTGAAAATGAGTGCTCTCACACAGTACCTGTGTGCCTCTCCCTGAGCTTCCCAGAGTAGCAGTACCTGTGTGCCTCTTCCCGAGCGTCCCAGAGTAACAGTAGCTGTGCGCCTCTCCCCGAGCATCCCAGAGTAACAGTAGCTGTGCGCCTCTTCCCGAGTGTCTCAGAGTAACAGTAGCTGTGAGCCTCTTCCCGAGCGTCCCAGAGTAACAGTAGCTATGTGCCTCTCCCTGACCATCCCAGAGTAACAGTAGCTATGCGCCTCTCCCTGAGCGTCCCAGAGTAACAGTAGCTATGCGCCTCTCCCCGAGCATCCCAGAGTAACAGTAGCTATGTGCCTCTCCCTGAGCATCCCAGAGTAACAGTAGCTATGCGCCTCTCTCTGAGCGTCCCAGAGTAACAGTAGCTATGCGCCTCTCCCCGAGCATCCCAGAGTAACAGTAGCTATGTGCCTCTCCCTGAGCATCCCAGAGTAACAGTAGCTATGCGCCTCTCTCTGAGCGTCCCAGAGTAACAGTAGCTATGCACCTCTCCCCATTCTACATAGGCAGAATGCTCTGGTATGAATGAATCAATGAATGAATGAATGCCTGCTCTGGTAGTAAACAAGCTATACACACTACATGGTGTGATGAAACAGATGCTGTACTGCTAATTTTAGGACAATATATGGTAATTGGAATTATCTGTTAATCTGTGTTGAATAAATGGACTGGCTAATCTCACCTCCAGATTGCTTTACTATTAGTCACAAATACTTCCTGTTACAAAGTTTTTAAATGTGGTAGTGCTGTGGAAGACCAACACGCTTGCTGTAGAGTAAAATTACAAAATAAAAGCCACAGCAAATGTGATAAAGTGATGGCCCCTGTTGTTCAATGTATGTGTGTGTACCTGTGTGTGTGTACATATCTGCGTGCGTGCACGCATGTGTGTGTGCATATGTGTGTGTGTGACAGGAACCAGCTGTGTTGTGGGAAACACTACTGCAGAGAGGTAGAGGGGCAAGAGGCACGTTGTTAATTTGTTAGATGTTTAGATGGTTGTGATTCATATTGTGTCTCGCTCTCGCTCTCTTTCAGTGCTGCACTCTATCTGGTTAAAGTGTTGAGGGGTGTGGTGAAGGAAACAGATGCAGCACACACTCCTGCCACACAGGTGTAGTATAACACATCCACACACTGCTCCTGTGTGTGTGTCTGTGTGTGTGTGTGTGTGTGTGTGTGTGTAGTATAGCACCAACACACTGCTCCTTTGACTAATGGTGTGTTCTGTTTAGACTGGTGAGAGGTTGGTAGTTTTGTTGTTGTGCATGTGTGTGTATGTATGTGAGTGTGTTCTGGTCAGGCTGGTGAGATGAAGGTGATTTTATTGTTGTGTATGTATGCAGGAGAGGATCATGGGTAAGGTGGACGTAGCCAGAGTAACTTCCTGTTTCAGAAACGCCTCGTGTCCTTGTGTCACGTCCACAGACCGGAGCGTTCCCCGTTTCCCGGGCAACCTAGTTATTTCTGGGTTTATGTCAGTTTCTGTGGTTATCTGTCTCCTCCCCTTAGTCTCCAGCTGTTTTGAGTTTGTCCCTAATTGTAATGTTATAAAAACCCCGTCCCTACGTATCCTGTTTGTTGGTCATTGGCTTAGTGTGGCTCGCATGGTTTCTGGTCAGTTCTCGTTTGGTCGCTATCATTGCATTTCTAGTCCGATCTCATTGTTTGGTTACTCTTGCTGCATGTTGCTTTCCTTGTTTAGTTCTGTATCTTCGTGCTCAATATTGTTTGTTCATCTTATATAGCCTAGTTCTGTGTTCCCGTTTGTCTGTCTTTATGCTCACCGTTATCTTATATTATTGTTGTTCTGTTAGTCTTTCTCTAATGTTTTATTCCCTCATTGCCCATTTCTCGCCATCACCCTGTTATCATCTTATTTTTCTGTTAGTCTGTTTGTTCTTCATTCTATTCTATATTGTTAGTCTGTGTTGATTATTATTAAATGTATTATTTGTTTATTCTAGTCAATCAGTTTGGTTTGTTATGGCGTCGTCACTTCGCACGTGTGTTCACTCTCCACCCCCTCCCGCGTTACACCTTGATGACTCGCCGAAAAAGCCCCCTCACAGGGGATGTTCATCGACCTCTTCAACAGATTCCCTGTGAGAGAAAACACACACACCACTTTCACAAACAGCCTCACATACAAACAGGTACCACACACAGACATATAAATTCAGCACATACTCAAAACATGCAAAAACACACATTTGTTCATATTTGGTACCTACAGAATTGAATCTATTCTGGTCTTATTGTTGAGTTACTGTAATATAATAACATTCTTGTTCTCCACCTGCATCTGCTGGTGATGGCGCTTTTAGAATAATGTTACACAACAGGGTTAATGCTCTACATAACAGTAGTGTAGTGGGTTAGCCACCTTAGCCAGTGCTGAACAGTGCTGTTGAAATGTGAGTTCTCACGAATGCCTTTATACTAAAGAATATGTGTGGTTTATGCAGTAAATAAGTTCATTGGTGAAAAAACTACTAATCCCTTTCCCTTTTGATTTCATTGCATGGGACAGCTAGTCTATTTAATGTTTTCAGGGGAGAGTTTTACTAAAGTTTGGAGTGTGAGGGAAAATGAGAAAATAATTAGATAGTTCACCTAATCACTAGTGGACAATAGTAGAAACACATTATCCTGAGTACACAAGAGAACCTAGCCTTCATAATCATTATAAATAGTTGTGCAGAGGAAAACGAACTCACCTTACCTACAAGGCAGTAGTTAAGAGGTAGGGGGCTCTACAAGAAGAAAATCTGACATTCTTCCATCAGTGCATATAAATGGAATGTAATACATTTTCAGTGCAAAAATACACCTGCCTGTAAATATTTTACAAAACCTCTATAGCTTTGTCTGATCATAATTAAAATATACTGTATTTGGAAACAAAGGTAAGACAACAGTGGTAAAACATTCAGTGATTGGAAGTTTATCATAATGAATTGCTGGCTGGTCACATTACCCAAAAAGTTGGGTGTTTTGTTTTTTAAATAAACACCCTGCTGTGACACAGCTCACAGGTGATGGTACTAATCCTCCCCAGAAAGCAAGACTTAGAGAATGTGTGTGTCCAAGTTGAAACCTAAGAGATGATTGCCCCTTTTCTAAATGTATTTCTACTCCATAAAAAAATATTTTGTTTTACACAGACCAAGGTGTCATGTTCCCTTCAATAGTTGTTACAAGGCACTTTTGATCATTTTAAGAAATGTTGATATGGAAATATCTAAATACTGTTTGCATTAGTGATAAAAGTGGGATTGATTATTTTATCACCCAAACAGTGTGTGTGTGTGTTTGTAAAAGCTGATATCTATCCGTAAAGCATCCTTGAGTCTGAGAAATATATATAAATGTATATATTATTATGTAACTAATAAGAAGAAGAGGAAGAAGGAGGAGGAGGAGGAGGAGGAGGAGGAAGAGTCTACTCTGATGTGCAGGATCCCCTCCACTAGAACTTCATGTAGGAGATGTTCTATTGTACAATGTACAATCAGTGTAGATGGACCACACACAGGTGATGTATTTTCTGTTTATTAAGTTACTTAAAACAATAAGAACGGTTCATATTACTGGTCAGTAAATGCGTTTATTATTCAAAACAGTGAGTTTCACTATATTTTCATTGTCTTAATACTGAAGTATATAGTTCAAACTAATGAAAACAAAACAGCAGATTATAATAAATACTCACTTTTTACTGGAGCCAAAGTCATGTCGGTGTCTGTGTTCTTTCCTAAAACGACAGCAGACTTATAAGCAACCAAAAATCACACAGATAGAAACATAAAGAAAATAAAATCTTGCTATTTGATTTACACATGAGGTTACCTGAGAGTATCCTGAACATGACTGTGCTCAGGCAGGTTAAAGTCTTACCTTCTACGGTGACCCTAAAGGTGAATACAATCTCCTTATTCCTGATGTCCCATATGATGTAAACGCCACTGTCAGACTCTTTCAGCTGCAGACTGGAACTGAATGACACTCTCTGTTCATACTCAGAGACACACTGACCTGACTGCGTTTGGACTGGGGTCACTAGTCCTGTTAATAAACATCTCAACTGGCACTGAGATGGGAACAACCAGGATAAGAGATTCTCCAGGATTAAGCTGCCTGGAAACCTCAGGAGCAGCAAGGACACACACACACAGATAACCACCACATGGACTTACCTTGTTTTTTATTCTCCAGTTGCAAATAATTAGTAAGGAAAATAAAGGAGGACACTTACCCTCTATCCATAGACACACAGCACAGATCCCTACACCATCAGCATATAATTTAACATAATTTTTCCATCAATGACTGATCAGGTGAAATAAGTCAGCATGAAAATAACAAAACGCCCAGGTCTGACTGGCAAGTCTGTGTTAACACTAGCTAGTTAGCAAACACTACCTAGCTAGCAAAGTATTGACCAGAACATTTCCTGCTTGTATATTAATCCAACGAGTCAGGTTTTTCTAAATTTGTTTTTAAAGATTTGCTTCGCTTGGTATGTAGTGTATCTCAAGGAAATCAAAGCAATTTTGTTCATTTGTACTGGAATAAAAACCCTTTTATGCTGAACGACGTTAACTCGCTGTTAATGGAACTGTACTGTTAGCAGATAGCTAAGTTACACAGCATTAAATAGTAAATCTACTAGTATTTGTGGCCTTCACAAATACTTGATGAAGTTGTCGATGCCTTGTCTGTCATCTTTGGACTGAAGAATCTACATGTCATCAGCAGACAGCTTTATAAATCACAGAGACAACACATTACTGTGGTGACCCGCTTCAGGTAAGCGGTGTAACGGAATTAAACGTGAATGACAGACGGAGAAGTTCGCACGGTATACACACACGACTGCAGCCCTGAGAAGCGGCAGCTTTGGAGACTATATTTTCATTCATCTTAGGGCCAAGTCACTTTATTCCATTTTTTAAGTAAGTGAGAAGTCAACAAATTTACAACTGGACTCCCCCCAAATTAATATACAGTACTCGATGTCAGTGGGTGAATACAATACACAGCGCCTCCATTTTGGAGGTAACTCAAACTCCTTTTACAAGTATCCCAGTAGTGCATCGTGATGATAAAGACTTAATATTCATACATGCACCGTACACGTCGCTATATATGTCTGAGAACAGAGTTCAAAGTAAGCTAAATATCAAGCATAGTTTCAAATAAAACGATAAAGGATTCTGGTACTTAATTTTCAAATGACGGTTAGAAATTCCAGATACCACACAATATAAGCATATATAAACCTGACATATGATAGATAATTTACACAGTAGCAGTTTCTACTTGAAACGTGTTACAAAGGGACCCTGTTGTTCTTCATTCGCCGCTATTCCGATATGCCTCTGCCTATAATTCCTGGTATTTGCACTGACTGGGTCTATGAAAGCAGGGAGCAGGCGTATGTGTCTGTCAAGGCTGTTGTGCGTTTGGAAGCGGTCTCAATGTCCAGTCTCTGCTCATCCCAGGAACTGCTACCATTACCAGCACATCAAAAATCCTTCCACTGTCTACATGTTGTAAACACCTTAAAGAGAATTTACATACTGAAACTTGTTCTATGAAATTTACGTGTTTATGGTGCCTTATTCTCTCTCTACATGTGTCTATATATCCTGTCAGATAGTGAGTGAAGTGACTGGTCTACATTTTACATCAGTACATCTTTATTTATTTCCACATTTTTTAAACATGGAACTAATTCTTCATAAAGGAGAGCATAAACACATCATCACTTGTGAAGTGTTTACTTTTTATTTTTTTAAACATGGAGCTTATCCTCTGTGAGAAAGAGCTCTGACACATCTTCTCCAGAGAGTTCGGCTTCTGGTGTAGATCTAAAACAAGGAGAAAGAAATACCATCAGAAACAAAATGGTGTTTAACATTCGCACTTTCTAAAAAGCAAACTGTTTTTCTCTGCTTCTGAAGAGCTACTTTTATGCACACCAGAACTCAAAGCTTGGTCTTCTTCCTCCATGGACTGTCATGCTACTAAATTCATTAAGAACATAAATATATAAAATAGACCACTACTTTACCTTCCTGACAGTTCTTGAGATCCTCCCCATTAGGCGATGTATCCAGTGTGTCTGCCTGGTCTTAGCTTCAGCCACACCAGATACAGTGGTCCTTACTGTTGTTGGCTTTGCAGATCCGGGGCCGTCTATGGAGGGACAGTAGAGGAACTGGGCCAGATCTTTCCTCTGAATAACCTTAACAAATGATAAAGCTCCTCCAAGCACCAGACCACCACTGATGAATGCTTGGTTCACATTCACATTTTTCCTGGCCTTAATTCTTCTGAGGAGCTCATCATACACAGCTTCAATGACTGAACTGTGGAACTTCTCAGGGAGGTCCATCCTATCCTCCACATGCACTCCAGTTGCACTGAACAAAAGTCCATGCACACATTCAGCTGCAGAGGTAAAATGGCCACTCCATGGTTCTGTCACCTGTGACCCAGCAATACCTGTACAGAATTCCTTTTGTACCTTCAGGAAAACTGTACGAAGACAGTGGCGTACTGCACAAAGTGAGACAGTAGGAACCCCAAAGTGTGTTGTGCTCGTTTGGGGTTCTGAGCCATATGAGGTTCTTTCATTGGTGGAAGCCGTTGATAATTTTACCTCGATCTTCTGTAACTCAGCATTACAAACACCAGTGTAAACAGAATAGTTCCAAGTCAAAAAAGCCGAAAAATCGAACGCCGTAAATCGGCGGGGCTACATAGTGAAAATACACAGTGTCAATACCGGAGGCTAAAAGGCAACAAACATAGCTCAGCTAACGATAACCACATGTTTGGGCTAATGTTAGCTAGCTAGTTAGCTAGCTAGCTAATATTAGATATGAAATGCCTAAACCCTACCGTTAGTTAACAAGCTAGCTAGCATTAGCATAGTGAACTAAATACCCAAACTGACGACCTCTGTGGTTGCTGCTAAACACAAAGCCCGGGAATTGTTTTCCCCTAGCACTGATAGCTAGCGAGACAGGACAGTTAGCTCATTCAAATAAAGGCTACTCAGCTCTGGACCTCGATATTCTCTCCGTAGTTACGACAACGGCTACGCCTTCCCCAAAACCGACGGCGCACAATTTCAATCATTTCTAATCTCCCGGTTTCATGAGGATGGTAGGGAAAACTTACCCGATATTCTGCCATGACGCGATCAAAGTCGTTATAACAGAAAACTGCCCTGTGCACTAAAATATATATACTCGCCATGTGGCGTCATAATAGACTTGGTTACCCCAACAACAGCCATTATGAAGTAGGCAGCAGGGAGTGCTGTGAAACTGTATTAATATTCATAAAACCGCCAATCATGATATTAACACATTATTCACAATAATTAACAAGACAGAAGGAACATTCTTGATTAATGTCGTCTTGAAAGCCTTGTACAGACTATGTCATATGGTTAAAAAGCTATAATAACAAACCAGACTGCGGTACATGTCAGATATAATAACAATAATTTAAACAGGAGTACATAAAATTCTTAAGAAGTAATATGGGCTAACCCATATAATTAGTATCATAATGGGTAATGTTTGTCCATGACACATGAATTGGAATAATACCATTAATTGATAATAAATTACTTCTAATTAATTATTGACAGAAAAGTAATCCACATAGCTGTTCTATAGCTGATCTTATATTCTGGTCAGTTCTCATTTGGTTGCCATCATTGCATTTCTAGTCCAATCTCATTTGTTCTCTGTGTTTGGTTACTCTTGCTGCATGTTGCTTTCCTTGTTTAGTTCTGTATCTTCGTGCTCAATATTGTTTGTTTTTATGCTCACCGTTATGTTTTATTATTGTTGTTCTGTTAGTCTTTCTCTAATGTTTTATTCCCTCGTTGCCTATTTCTCGCCATCACCCTGTTATCATCTTATTTTTCTGTTAGTCTGTTTGTTCTTCATTCTATTCTTTATTGTTAGTCTGTGTTGATTATTATTAAATGTATTATTTGTTTATTCTAGTCAATCAGTTTGGTTTGTTATGGCGTCGTCACTTCGCACGTGTGTATGCTCTCCACCCCCTCCCGCGTTACACCTTGATGACTCGCCGAAAAAGCCCCCTCACAGGAGACATGTTCATCGACCTCTTCAACAGATTCCCTGTGAGAGAAAACACACACACCACTTTCACAAACAGCCTCACATACAAAGGGGTACCACACACAGACATATAAATTCAGCACATACTCAAAACATGCAAAAACACACATTTGTTCATATTTGGTACCTACAGAATTGAATCTATTCTGGTCTTATTGTTGAGTTACTGTAATATAATAACATTCATGTTCTCCACCTGCATCTGCTGGTGATGGCGCTTTTAGAATAATGTTACACAACAGGGTTAATGCTCTACATAACAGTAGTGTAGTGGGTTAGCCACCTTAGCCAGTGCTGAACAGTGCTGTTGAAATGTGAGTTCTCACTAATGCCTTTATACTAAAGAATATGTGTGGTTTATGCAGTAAAAAGGTTCATTGGTGAAAAAAGTACTAATCCCTTTCCCTTTTGATTTCATTGCGTGGGACAGCTAGTCTATTTAATGTTTTCAGGGGAGAGTTTTACTAAAGCTTGGAGTGTGAGGGAAAACGAGAAAATAATTAGATAGTACGCCTAATCACTAGTGGACTATAGTAGAAACACATTATCCTGAGTACACAGGAGAACCTAGCCTTCATAATCATTATAAATAGTTGTGCAGATGAAAACGAACTCACCTTACCTACAAGGCAGTAGTTAAGAGGTAGGGGGCTCTACAAGAAGAAAATCTGACATTCTTCCATCAGTGCTTATAAATGGAATGTAATACATTTTCAGTGCAAAAATACACCTGCCTGTAAATATTTTACAAAACCTCTCTAGCTTTGTCTGATCATAATTAAAATATACTGTATTTGGAAACAAAGGTAAGACAACAGTGGTAAAACATTCAGTGATTGGAAGTTTATCATAATGAATTGCTGGCTGGTCACATTACCCAAAAAGTTGGGTGTTTTGTTTTTTAAATAAACATCCTGCTGTGACACAGCTCACAGGTGATGGTACTAATCCTCCCCAGAAAGCAAGACTTAGAGAATGTATGTGTCCAAGTTGAAACCTAAGAGATGATTGCCCCTTTTCTATATTTATTTCTACTCCATAAAAAAAAAATCTGTTTTACACAGACCAAGGTGTCATGTTCCCTTCAATAGTTGTTACAAAGGCACTTTTGATCATTTTAAGAAAGAAATGTTGATATGGAAATATGTAAATACTGTTTGCATTAGTGATAAAAGTGGGATTGATTATTTTATCACCTAATCAGTGTGTGTGTGTGTTTGTAAAAGCTGATATCTATCCATAAAGCATCCTTGAGTCTGAGAAATATATATAAATGTATATATTATTATGTAACTAATAAGAAGAAGAGGAAGAGGGAGGAGGAGGAGGAGGAGGAAGAGTCTACTCTGATGTGCAGGATCCCCTCCAGTAGAACTTCATGTAGGAGACGTTCTACTGTACAATGTACAATTAGTGTAGATGGACCACACACAGGTGATGTATTTTCTGTTTATTAAGTTACTTAAAACAATAGGAACGGTTCATATTACTGGTCAGTAAATGCATTTATTATTCAAAACAGTGAGTTTCACTATATTTTGATTGTCTTAATACTGAAGTATACAGTTCAAACTAATGAAAATACAAAACAGCAGATTATAATAAATACTCACCTTTTACTGGAGCCAAAGTCATGTCGGTGTCTGTGTTCTTTCCTAAAACGACAGCAGACTTATAAGCAACCAAAAATCATACAGATAGAAACATAAAGAAAATAAAATCTTGCTATTTGATTTACACATGAGGTTACCTGAGAGTATCCTGAACATGACTGTGCTCAGGCAGGTTAAAGTCTTACCTTCTACGGTGACCCTAAAGGTGAATACAATCTCCTTATTCCTGATGTCCCATATGATGTAAACGCCACTGTCAGACTCTTTCAGCTGCAGACTGGAACTGAATGACAATTTCTGTTCATACTCAGAGACACACTGACCTGACTGCGTTTGGACTGATCATGTCTGTTATTAAGCGCAGTGAGTAAACATCCACAGTGTTGGCCAGAAAAGGTCAGTGCACATTTAGATTTAAAAATGTACACCCAGGGGCCTGTTTCAGAAAGTGGGTTTAGTGAAAACTGTGAAAATCACACAGAATATGGAGCAGTCCCCATTTATTGGATGTAAAAGTAAAAGATGTCAAAAACAGATGTCTGTCTTAGAACAGCAATGTTAATCACCTCAAAAATGATGGACGTGCTAATAGCAGTTTTCCTGCATGCACTGCCTTTAGCAGAATGCGTGCCAACAGTTTGGAGTTACTCATCCATGCAGTCTGTACTTCACATGTGGACTTGCTATCCAAATGCATCATTTTTTTCTTTCTTTTTTCCATTTTCATTCGATAAAGCTGTGATTGCATATGAGGTAATGTAAGCCAACAAAATTAGTCATTTCCAGCACAACCTTGGCCGATGGAATGTTTGCTGAGCGAATATCTGACAACAGTTAACCAGGCTTGAATATCTTTACAGTTAACTAGGTCTTCCTTGCACTTGGTCAGCTTCTCTAACTGCACAGTATTGGCTTTCAAAGTGTTCTTCCAGTATATCATATAACAAATTGCACATTAATGTTTATTTTGTGTGTGGTTCCTTCTTCAGTGTCCAGGCTTTCCTGTTTTAAGAAGTTTGCTTATTTCAGCAACATCGTTAAGGTTTTACACACTGGAACATTTTTACAGCATATTTTTATTCATATACAGTATAAGTAACATCTATTTAACTCATATGTGCACCAACTACACCCCCCACCACCACCAACACCACCACTGTTAGAAAAAAAAGAAAAACCTGCACTTCCTCTTACCCTTCTCTCTCTCTAGCATGCCCTGCTTACTGGACAAATGGGTCTTTCTAGTAAAATTGATCAGTCAGGGACAGGTGTCCCAACCGCAGCTTCAGTTTGAGCAGTAGCTCAGTGTTTACTGCTGGTTCACGGACGCGATAACATAAATATGCGCCACAACCTGGACTCCCACAGAGCCACATTCAATAACACGGACAGACACATGTGTGCACACTCACTGAGTCAAAACGCACTTTCACCTTTGGCCTGAAGATGAATCCCTGCGGTCAAGAACAAAATCTAAAACTCAAACAAAACGCTATGACTAACAATGATGGCATAATTTCATTTTAATAGCAAAATACTATTATTGTATAAATGGATAAATGTTGCAATTTTCTATCTACGGATGAGCGACAGGTAAAATGACATCTGTGAGATTAATTTCAAATGAACTTAAGTTAACCTAAGGTAATGGAGTACTTAATAAAAATCTTTGCCATCTAAGATTGCTGAAAGTGCAAAGAATAGTCTCTTCCACATAGCTCTAACTGGTGTTTCTGATCTTTCTTCCGAGTCGGGTAGGCCAACAACAGGCTGTGTAAACATTGTTTTTTTCTTTTGTTTTGTTTATAATTCCACTCATAATGTTACATCCTATTTTAACAGAAATTATTCAAGAGAAATAAAACCTAGTATATTTCATTTATTCAATTCTTGTATGCACTCTCAAAGGTTCTAAAGTTGCCTGAGATACCGAGTTTTTGTGTAACTGATCATTATTACGTAGTAAACTAAGTCACGCAACTATATGATATGTGCTAAGCATTTAAACCAAAACACTAAACAATCTTCATTCTTGTCGGTGGCTTTATCGATAACAAACCAAGCTGAAAGCTACAGTGAAAGGTACGTGCACTAAAAAATACTGCACTAAATGTGTTCAGATTGTATACATTTTAAATCCTTCATCACAAATATTTAATCCAATACATGTTGACGTGTAATTTGGCTACCACCGATACCGAATGTTCTATAAAGTAAACAGTCGTAATGCAGTTACTTTGAAATTCAAAATATTCCTGCCCATACAAGAAAGAAAAATGAGTTTATATTCTGTAAACATTTGCATGTGCAGTTCCTTTATACTCCACCGTTAGGGAGCGAGCGTTATTAGATTAAGCGCGTTAATGTCGTGCCAGTCTGATCATTAACAAACAACCAAATGCGACGCAAAAGGAGGAGTTTTTGGCAACTGTCAAACCCCATCCTGGACAGCTATCGCCTTTTCATCTGCCTCTGCACGCACATTACTTTTGTTCAAAGGCTGCGTCTTTTAATTAATCTATTTCGCTGTGCAAAATAAGTCGGTTAGATAATTATTTGTTGTTGATGCGGAGAAGCTTTGGAACAATGCTGTGCTGCTATCTGCACTTTGTTAGCTAGCTAGCTATAGCGGGCGGTAGATTCACCATTATTTGTTATTATTATTTATTGTCACTTTGTTAGCTAGCTAGCTATAGCGGGCGGTAGATTCACCGTTATTTGTTATTATTATTTATTGTCACTTTGTTAGCTAGCTAGCTATAGCGGGCGGTAGATTCACCGTTATTTGTTATTATTATTTATTGTCACTTTGTTAGCTAGCTAGCTATAGCGGGCGGTAGATTCTCTGTTATTTGTTATTATTATTTATTGTCACTTTGTTAGCTAGCTAGCTATAGCGGGCGGTAGATTCTCTGTTATTTGTTATCATTATTTATTTTTATTTTGTTAGCTAGATAGCGATAGCAGGTGGTAGATTCTCTATTATTTGTTATTATTATTTATTGTAATTGTGTTAGCTAGTTGGCTATAGTGGACGGTAGATTCTCTATTATTCGACTGAATGCCTTCCTGTGAAACCAAAATTGAATGACGTGAGTAGCAAACTAAGTGCATGTAAAGCTTTCATCTACCCCCAGAACTGCCCCCACCAGCACCCACTCCTCCCCTTCACCACAAGCACTACCACCTCCCACCCTCCACCACCATTAGCCACTCCCCCATCACTACCACCCGCTACCGCAACACTTCAGAGATGGCACTACTGTTTAGTTCTGGATTAGGCCAGGACTAGATTCTTATCTAGGAAACCCACGCTTATTCAGCCTGCAGAGAAGCCATTCATGAATCGCAGCAAAGGACGATTCTGAGTCTGACTCCCATGCTATTTAAATAAAATTGAATTATTTAGTAAGTACATTTTAGTGTATGTCCTATTCATTAATGTAACGTTCAGATGGAACTTCATGCCTATATTCCTGGAAAGCCTATATGAATAAATGAAAACATTAGATCCTTTTAACTGACTGATTGATTGACTGATTAATTAATGTTCTCTTCATGCAGAGATGTCAAGGCGCAGTGCACGTTTACTAACAAGTGGGTACTACCCCCACGATGATGACGCTGCAGGAACCTGTTCTAATGGATCTACTCGACCCATCTCTTACAAAGAGACCCCCTTCAGGTGTGTGTGCATACACGTGTGTATGTGTGTGTGTGTGTGTCTGTGTGTGTGTGTGTGTGTGTAGGAGTGCACGTGTATTTGGTGTACATCAGCCTCTTTCTCACCCTCCCTAATTCTCTGCCTCTGCCTATTCCTCTTTCTCTGTTTCTGTCTCTGTTTCTCTGCAGGGTCTTTAAGAGGAAGGCAGGCAACCGCAGGCTGGTCAAGTCCTCCCACACCTCAAGCCATGATGGCAGCCTCAGCCAATCACATGGCCCATACACCAGTGAGCTCATCACAGAGGCCGAATTTACAGGTCAGTGCTGATGTCATATTCAACTGTTTATAACCAGTTTATGAGAAGCTATAATCAGTGTTTCTTCTTACACACACACACACACACACACACACACACACACACACACACACACACACACACACACACACACACACACACACACATTCATGGAAGTCTGTATGTATTATAGCCATGTATATACTAAATTAGTATTACTGTAATAAACTTTTTAAACAGATTGTCAATACATCAATTAATTTACTTAATACTCACCATATACCTAATACTCATCATATACCTCTTGTGCACCAGATACTTAAATTCCATCTCCAACTCCCCTAGTCAGATTGAATTTGCTTCATTGTACTTCATTGAACTGTTACTAAAGCAGTATTAAAGCGGCACTAACGCTATTCTAAAGCTATTTTAAAACTATACTATAGTTATACTAAAACAATGCTAAAGCAGTAGTAAATTAGTACTGCAGTAGCATCAGCTTGCCCCATTTTTTCATGAAACGTTTACCTTATGCTGTATTTTGTGGTTATTGTGGAAAAAGCATCATTATCACTTGTTTTAATGATGTATTGTTTGTTTGTTTAGCTCGTGCCTTTGTATTGCTGTACTGGTGGCTGGGAACAGCATGGCACAGGCTGACCTCTGAAATCTCGCCGCTTAATGTTTTTCTGCTCAGCAGGTAAGCTTGTGTGTGCATGTGAATGTGTATATGTGTGTACACGAGTGTGTATGCGCATGTTTGTGTTTGTATATACAACTCTGTACTCTGCATTGCTATGTTCTCTCTCTGTCTCTCCACAGACACACTGCAGGTGTGAGGAAGGCTATCCTCCTCCTCCTCTTCCTCCTCTTGCTACTTTTTGGTGAGTCTGCATTTCTGAGTCACTACATTTCAAATCATCTCATGTCCGAGCTCCTGTGTGGTGAAAAAAATTTACATGCAGCACACAAAAAGCACAAAAACAGAAACACACATGTACCGATGCAGTGTAAGCTGACAGGTGTGCCGGAACAGTTAGTAAACGACGGCAGGTGTATTCATAACAGATGATTTGATGACTACAGCGTTAGTGACGTGTGTAGCTGACAGGGGCTTTAGTGACAGGTGTGTTATTTTTTACAGGAGCATGGTACTGGTACCCTTTTGTCAGTACTCAAATGTTAGACACTGAAGAAAAGACCACAGCTGATCCCACGCAGCTCAACACACCTGTCCAAGCCCCTCTGGATGTGAGTACTCTCATTGGTTGAAGAGTCACTGGAGGACTGACACCACACACGTTTATTGGATGCCTCCTATGTCCTAGAACAAATACTGTTTTATACTACTCACAGGTAATAAATCCACTATTTCAACATTCTTCTCTCTCTTGCTTTCTCTCTCTCTCTCTCTCTCTCTCTCTCTCTCTCTCTCTCTGGTGCTGCCTGCAGAATCATGTGCTCAGTGTGAAGTTGTCAGCTATCAGGGACGAGATGATGAAGTGGTCTGAGGACAGAGCGAGAAACATGGAGGCCATGCTGGTGAGAAAAAGAGAGAGAGAGACAGAGAGAGAGAGAGAGGAAAAGAGTGAGAAAGAATATGAGAGTCAGAGAGGGAGAGAGTCATAATAATTCAGTGGAGCACAAAGGATTATTTTTCAAATGAATGGTGTGGACTGTCAGGTGCACAATATAATAAAATCACTCTACAGTATCATCCAGCAGAATAGAGAATACAAAACAAATGAATAAAGCAAGATATCCTGAAATAAAAAATAATGTATCACTTAGATGACAATACCAGCCAGAGAATTACTTTAGTACTTGTAAATTACTGTAATGAATTGGCACTTGAACTAAAAATGTAAAAAAATGCAAATAAGGGTGTGACAGCACCAATATCAGATATAATTCTCTGAAATGACTGTGTGTGTATTTGTGTTTTTGTGTGTGCAGACACTTCAAAGAAATATGCAGGCACTGCGAGTTAAAGTGAAGAAGTAAGAGGGCCTTTTCTCTTCCTTTATCTCAGCTCACTCATTAAACCACTTATTGCGCGAATGTTTAGGACTTTTTGCATTTTGTCCCCCCAGTATCAACTCTCAGCACCAGTGTCAGATTTTCCATCTGAGATCCAGCCTCCAGGCAGCTTTGGAACAGCTAAAGGCATCATCTCCTCCCCACCTTGTCACAGAGCCAGCAAACTTCTCCTCAGGAAAATCCTCATCAGAGGATGGCGACTACCCACAGAGCACACAGTCCAGTGAGTGTGTGTGTGTGTGTGTGTGTGTGTGTTTGTGTGTGTGTGTGTGTGTGAGAGAGAGAGAGAGAGAGAGAGAGAGAAAGAGACAGTTAGACAGAGAATCTAACTTCTCTCAGGTTCTGTTCAGGCTTCAGCTGAGGCAGAGTTTGGGTTCTGAAAAGCGCTCACTCCTCACCATATTAAACAGACCTTATCATCATCATTATCACCTGTTTGAATGATGTATTGTTTGTTTGTTTGTTTAGCTCGTGCCTTTGCAGTGCTCTACTTGTTGATGGGAACAGCATGGTACAGTCTGACCTCTGGAATCTCTCTGCTTGATGTTTTTCTGTTCAGCAGGTACATTTGTGTGTGGACATGCGTGTGTGTGCATGTGAACATGTATAGGTGTGTCTGTACGTGAGTGTATATGAGCATGTTTGTGTATGCAACTCTGCACTCTGCATAGCCATGTTCTCTCTCTGTCTCTCCACAGACGCAGTGCAGGTGTGAGGAAGGCTCTCCTTCTCCTCCTTTTCCTCCTCTTGCTGGGTTTTAGTGAGTCTGCATTCCTGAGTCACTACATCTCAAATCATCTCATGTCCGAGCTCCTGTGTGGAGAAAGAAATTTGCACTCAACACACAAAAGACACAATGACAGAAACGCACATGTACTGATGCAGTGTAAGCTGACATGTCTGCTGGTAGCAGTTAGGAAATGACAGCAGGTGTACTGGTAACAGATTTTTTGATGACTGGCATGTTAGTGACGTGTGTAGCTGACAGGGGCTTTAATGACAGGTGTGTTATTTTTTACAGGAGCATGGGACTGGTATCTCTTGCTCACTGCACAACTGTTGCACACTGATTGATCCCACCCACCTTCACACACCTGTCTGAGCCCCTCTGGATGTGAGTACTCTCACTGGCTGAAGAGTCACTGCAGGATCGAAACCACGTACGTTTATTGGATGCCTCCTATATCCTAGAACACATACTGTTAATACTGGTAATAAACCTACTGTTTCAAAATTCTTCTCTCTCTCTCTCTCTCTCGCTCGCTCTCTCTCTCCAGCCTGAGGTCTACGCTGTTAACTGCCGGGCGGTCCGTGGTTCCCAAAGTTTCCTGGTTATCGCTCTGTCCTACCCCGTCCAGATTACCCACATTACCTTGGAACACATCCCTCGTAACGTGTCACCCACTGGACACATAAACAGCACTCCAAAGGACTTCACCGTTCATGTGAGTCATGAAAAACACACACATACCTGCACACACACAACACCAATGTTGCCTGAGGCTGCTGTAATGATTTTGTTATGCATGTGCATCTAATTTTATGCATTATGCTGTGTGGGTTTTTAAAATAGTGTATTTTAACCAATGATAAATACATGTAGCCAATGAAAGCACAATAATAGTTTTAATTAATAGTTTTAATTAATAATGTCATCTCGTGATAGAGCTGCTCCTGTTTAAGGGGTTCCAGGGTGTAATGTGACACAGCCTAATTCTTATACACTCCTGCACTTCCCTTGAACTGACACATGAAAACGAGGAAGGAAAACCTCTTGGAACATTTACCTATGACCAAGATGGAGAAACCATCCAGATCTACCAACTTCCTGTAAGAAAGTTGTACAGTCACTTACCAAAACACAGAAAGATGGAAAATGTACACATCACTTTTTATTCCAATAATGTTAGCACTGTTGTAATGCTAGTAATGTTAATATTATTAATACTGTATTATTGGTATTAGTGTATTTAATGTATTTATATATACTTTACATATTCACACACACACACACACACACACACACACACACACTACTATAAGTAATATCTGCTGTACATATAACTGAGTAGGCATGTGTGCAGTATTTGTATGATAAGTACAATACTTATGTGTTTTATATTATGCTGTAAAATATGGATTTTATGATGATAAAATATTGACAAAGCATTTACTGCTGCTCTTTCTGTCCTCCAGAAAATATGTAAAGAACAATGCATTACAGTATGTGTTTGTGTGCAAGCACACGATGTGTGTGCATGTGTGTGTTTGTGAAGGGATTATGTGTGATGTATTATAGTGTGTAGTCCATGTTATAATGTTATATAATATTGTAGTATGTAGTGATATATTAGAATACGATGTGTTGTTTGCAGGAGTCTCCCAGTGAGGTGTACTGCCTGGTGGAACAACCGGTCCGCAGTAACTGGGTTCACCCAGAGTACATCCGTCTCTATCGCTTCTGGGTCCACGGCCTACCCTGCAGCATCTGACAGGCAGAACACAGAACATGAGAATTAATAAATAAATTAATAAATAAGCCCCCTTTCATTCTGTTTACCATCACATGACAAGTTCAGGTCATGACTGGGTGTCACTCTTTTGTACTCAAGTTGATAACATTCATTGACACGCTGGCCCATTATAACATCTACAGTAATACATCCCCCCTCTAGTGGACAAATTAATGTACCACATCCCAAATGCATGTCAAAAGAACAAGTTCATCCTTGTTTCACTGATCTTAGGCCAGTTTTGCTGTTGCTCCACTTAAGAATAAAAGAATTATGGACAAAAATTTGTACAACACTCAAAAAATAGAACATAAATGGTGCCACACTAAGCTTGTAGTCTTCCAGCTTGCATGGAAGGAGAGCCTTCTCAAGTACAGAAAAGCACTTATGAACACTCCAACCGCTTATCTCTTGACCCTAATAGAAAATAACCAAAATAATCCTATATTTCTTTTTAGTACAAATGCACATCTACTTAGAAATAAAAGTCACACCAATACTCAGATTACAACATCACATAGTAGTAATGAGTTCATGAATGTCTTTAATGAGAAAAGTAAGCACATTAGAGATAACATTAATAGTATTAAGATGACATCGAGCAGCTACTTAGAGATCAGAACAACCAAGCCAAAACGACTCTAGAATCCTTTACACCGATCCAAGACCTAGAACCTACGTCTCTGATCTCGTGCTCAAAATCCTCCACTTGCTTACTAGAGTCACTGCCCTCACACTTCCTTAAGGAAATCCTACGTGAAGTAACTGAACCTTTACTAAATTTAATAAACTCCTCCTTGAACATTGGCTATGTTCCTAAACCATTCAAATTATCAGTAATTAGACCACTTATCAAAAGAATGTGAGCTGTCAAACTACTGGGCAATCTTAAACCTTTCATTTATTTCTGCTCAGCAGGTAAGTTTGTGTGTGCATGAGTGTGTATGCACATGTTTGTGTTTGTATATACAACTCTGTACTCTGCATTGCTATGTTCTCCCTGTCTCTCCACTCCAAGAGTCACTGCAGGACTGAAACCACACACATTGATTGGATGCCTCCTATGTCCTAGAACACATACTGTTAATAAACCCACTGTTTCAAAATTCGTCTCTCTCTCCAACCCATGTCTTGTCATAAACAGTGATCGTTTTTTTCACACCCAATAGTTTGATGCTTTATCGTGTACATTCAACCAAAACCATCATTTAGGGCCAGCAGACGTTTACCTGTCCAAAGCGATATCTAGCTAGATAGACGAGCTAATTGGAATATTTCCACTCTCTTGAAGAAAAATCATGAGCAACAAGAAAACGGACACAGAAGACGAAAAAGAAGTCATATCTGGTTATATACACGCAGTGTCCCCGAAAAATGTCAGCGCGAAACAGGTACTTCAATAATTCAGTTGTGCAGAGATGAGCACCGCCACGCAGTTTGTTTCTCACTGGACAAACATGAGGGTCGCGGCTGCCAGAAATTCTACACCAGTTTTATCAATAAGAGAAACAAAAGTATTAAGTAAGCATCGATGATAAATTACTGTTTGAAATGTAACCTTGTGTGCAACGAATGGAGCAAAGTGTGTTTCCTAGTTTTACATAGTTTTGTGATCTCGGTTAATGGCGAACGTTTGCTGCTAGCTAGTTCTATAAGCGAGCTAGTTAACGCTATATTAGCTAGCAAAAGTGAATCTTTTATACCATCAAACCAATACGTTTAAGATACACAACACCACATAAGGAGCCATCTATATCGCTGTAAATGGCACCTTTCCAAAGAATGAAACATGGTAGCTAATTAATCTTTGCTAGTTTGTTACATAACTATTAATCCTGAGCCATAATTTCAGTAGCTAGTTAGCTAGCTAGGTAGATAGCTGGTTAACTTGCTAGTTACGAAGCCGCCATCTTAGGATGTCATACTTCGCTGTCAAACGCTTTTTCCAGTATGACGGAGCATCATGTCACAAGGCAAAAGTGATAAGTGGCTCGTTGAACAAAAAATTGAAATTTTGGGTCCATGGCCAGGAAACTCCCCAGATCTCAATCCCACTGAGAACCTGTGGTCTATCCTCAAAAAGAGGGTGAGCAAACAAAAACTGTGATCAACTCCAAGCACTGATTAGGCAAGAATGGGTTGCCATCAGTTAAGATTTTGCCCAGAAGCTGATATCCAGCATGCCGAGGTGAATTGCAGAAGTCCTAAAAAAGGGTCAACACTCTAAATGTTAAGTCTTTGCTTAAACCAATAAAAAGTTAAAAAAAAAAAAAAAAATATGAAATGTTTATAATTGTACTTCACCGTACCATATAAACATCTGACAAAAGGATCTAAAAACTTGTGAAACCCAACATTTGTCACTCTCAAAATTTTTGGCCATGACTATTCACACACTCACACCTAGTGTACGTGTATATAATGCATAGTAACATACCTCAATCACACACGCTATGGTTTTTACCAATGAAGGATGTGCAAAATGTCTGCTATTGTCGAGACTGCAGAATTGACCAACCATAACAGGATCTGCAGTTCCCAGATATGAAGTAATGGATGTAACTTCATCCCCAAAGTAAAACATCCAGATGAATCTTTCTCCTGTTTTCTGCATTTGTAGGTGGGTGGATTTGATGGTGCCGATCACTTGCGTAGAGGCCTATGGCCTATGTCCCCATGACCAACATGTGGAGAGACATCCCCACGGTGCTCAACCCATGAAGCACACACTCTCTCACCAACACACACACACTCACTCACAGAGGTGATGATGGTGATTGTTTGGGGTTTTTTGTCACATAAAACAGTCTCACAAAGAGGACTGTATACAGGTGTATGCAGGCACAATAAAGGAAGACAACAGTCTTCCCCATTTCACTAAAAACAGTGGATACACTGTCAAACTTAAAATACACTACAGTTAACAGTTTTAATAAAGGTTTAATGGAGGACAAACCTGGAGAGACCTGTAGCTCATCTTAGTGCAAGTTGTGTTGGCTACTCTCTTGGTTGGATTTGATTGGCCTGACTAATGATTTAAATGAACTGAAAAGCTACTAGAAGTCTTTACATTTTTTATATATCAGCTGTTCTTAGTGACACATACTCAGAAGATGATTTGAAAAAAAAATTATCTGGCATATTAATACAAGCAAAAATACTGGCTTTAACTGTTTATCAACAGTTTTCACTCATCAAAACATTTTGTCATCTGACATTATGGAAATGTATGAAGAGGTTTCTTTGAGAGGTCATTTAATTTATTGAAAAAGTGTAAAGAAAATCACATTCACAAATCCAAAGAAATAACATGGACTGGGATTGATGGGGGACAGTTAGGTGTGTTAGATCAGGATCAGAGTGAATGACAGTGTTAGGTGGACAATTTGTATCTAGGAGTCGTGTGGCCTGGGGCACTCGTGTCAGGGAGAAGTGTGGCGTGGGGTACTGATTTCAGGGAGTCCTGTGGCGTGGGGCACTAGTGTCGGAGACGTGGCGTGGGGTACTGATATCAGGGATTTGTGTGGCGTGGGGTACTGATATCAGGCAGTCGTGTGGCGTGGGGTACTGATATCAGGGATTTGTGTGGCGTGGGGTACTGATATCAGGCAGTCGTGTGGCACTGATATCAGGCAGTCGTGTGGCGTGGGGTACTGATATCAGGGAGTCGTGTGGCATGGGGTACTGATATCAGGGAGTCGTGTGGCATGGGGTACTGATTTCAAGGAGTCGTGGGGCACTAGTGTCGGAGACGTGGCGTGGGGTACTGATATCAGGGAGTCGTGTGGCGTGGGGCACTTCAATGTAGGAAAGTGGCTGCTGCAGACATTTTAATGGCTGGAATGGCGCTCTGATGTCGAGCTGTATGTGTGCTGTTGTGACCACAGTGAAGACCCTGTTTCAGTCTCTCTGCTTTAGTGCATCCATGGAGACAGTCACCATCGTCCGTCCTTGGCCCTTTTCCTACCACCAATGCCGGGAACCTCTATGTCCTCATGGCTATGGACAGATTCATGAAGGTTCAACACCTTTAACATTATTTGAATCTTTTGTTACAGGCATTGTTAATTGTTTACTTACTTCAGATCATTTGAAATGGAATGTATAGATTAGAGTTTTTGTCTAATGATCATTCTTAAATTGGGAAAAACTGACAATGTTTAATGACCCATTATATCATGGGACTGATTGCTGAGTGACTTTAAATGAAATGCAGTGAACTGAAAATGAAATGAAATGCATATTTACCATATATTAGAACTAAAAAGACATTTCCAAAACATCTTATAGTCCTGAGAGCATGTATCTGACCACAATGGTCAAGCCTTTAATGGTAGCCCATGGACTAATGAGAGTGATGTATAGCTCCATTATTTTGTTCCTTTAATTAGTAAAAATATATTGTGAAGGAAATATTGTTGTGTTTCTTTCTCTATCATTGTAAAGCGTGAGAAAGCTTAGCATAAGATTAGAAGAACAGGACGTTCCCTAGAGAACGTCCTTGAAGAAATACGCTCCTTCCAAGGAGTTATCTGGTCTCAGCAGAAGCAAACCCTCCCTCGTTCTCTCGAACGCTACGGCTATTATGTAAGGGGAGGGAAATCACCCAAAGGGGAGCGAAGCAAATAGGCACGCTCATTTTTTGAAACTAATAACTCAATAAAATCTTCTTATCCACATCTGACTCCTTGTTTGCTGAATTTCCACCACAATATCTTCATATATTTTTACTGTTCATGTACAAGTGCAGTAGATCAAATCCAGCCTGTGCAAGAGACACATGGTGAGGTCCAAATGCACCAGCTAACTGAAAAATTTATTATATGGAGGTGTGTTATTTTGTAGAGGTCCATTTAGTTTAAAGTATATTGATTGAAAAAAAAAAAAAGTTTAATCTTTGGTGACTGTAACTTTCAACTGGTGCTGAATTTCACTCTTCGGACATTTATTCGTCCAGTTTGAAAGACTTATTTTTTTCTTTGTGTTTTTCTCTTTATCTCAACACAGATTTGTATAGACATGTTTTACACTGTGGTGATCCTACCCTTTAATGGCAATGCTTTTTATACTGTAGCTAATTCTCTACAATGAAATTTAGGAGTATAGGTCTTACTTTGAGGACACTAGGCTAATTTGAAATTTGTCTGTATGTCATTTTCAGCAGGAATAACCTGCTTCTCAGAGAACATCAGCAGAGATGAGACGGCCAGTGGCAGAGGGGAGATTGATGAGACCTTCCCAGCACTACCTCGGGAGGGCCTAGAGAGTTCAGGCAAGAAAACAATAGATTATTTGGTTCAAAACAAACCATTCACCAACATGTTTACTGTTGCAGGTTTTTAATGAAAAAATATCAGATCAGTATTGATATTGGGTGACATTAAAACACAGGATGTTGACATTGGATTGGTACAGAAAAACTGGTATCATGCCATCTCTATTTTTTACAACTGTCCGATAACAGACTGAAATCGTGAAGAGCTGATAATGTCCGCGGGCATCAGATTCAATGATGAACAGGCTATTGTTAGAAATTCTGCACCTGTAGTTCACTTAGCTTCACATCTCACACTGCTTATAATTATAATATAACGTATCCACATTCGTAATAATGTGATGAAATCTGCCAACAATAGTGAGACTGAGCATATTAAATAATAAGGCAAACTGATCACTTAGTCCACATATTTCTAAATGAGAAGAAAAGTTCTTACAAACAATATAAAGCACACAATTATATATGGGAAAACAGTTACATTTGTCATTAAGAGAAGCACTACTTTATAGATAGAAAGCACTACGTATTACACAAACGTCATAACTGTCCTAATATTAATAGTTCAACAGTCTTCCTCTGTCTATTATGCACACTGTACACATGTTAAATATCTGCCTTGCTGTTACAATGAAATGACTTCCGGCACCCTGAAAATTGTTTTACACACACGCAGCTGTAACGAGGTGGCCCGAGTACCGAGGGCAGGGAGCAGGATGCACAGACTCAATCGACATGGACGAACATTTATTACATACAACATAACGGCACTCACATATAACATGAACATGAATACGTTTAACAATAACGAGACTAATCTTGACATCCACAGGCTACACCAACAATAATCAACAATACTGTACACACTAACAAGGGTTTAAATACACAAACAAGATGAGGTACAGGTGTGTGCAGGCATGGCCATAAACATATACTCCCAAGTCACGTGGCGGGCCAAACCGTGTGACTCGCAGGAGGCAAACGTTCTGTGACAGCAGCCACACTCATACACACACAAGCATAGTGCAACTCTGTGTTTACGCATCAGTGATTGAATGTGCAAGTGCATGTCTATGCAAGTTTAAATTATTATGCACAAATGTAAGTAGTAGGCTATTTATGTGAAAATGTTTCATATGTATGTGCAAGTACAGTTTCCCTGATTTCTCTTTAAACGGGCCCTCATAGTTCAGCAGTAATGAGGCTAGTTAGATTTTGCTCAGAATTAAGTACACTTTGGAATGTTATATGTATCACAGTCTCCGGTGGTGAGCCATACATGGTTAATCAATTCAGGTTGAGGAACCTGTTAGAGTCGCTGCATTAATGACATATCTGTTTGCATTGTCAGTTGTTGCTATGGCAGCAATTAAATTAGGAAATTCAAAGAAAAACAACTCATCTCCACTCTTGGAACTTTAGAACCCCATATGTCCCGTGTCATAATGTCACACATGAGGGGAATCCCATGAACACCTTTACAGATCAGTCTGTGGAAAGACACTGAAGAGGACAGATCGAACAATGAGGCGTTTCTGGAGCTGGTGTGCTGGAGGTATCGAGAATGAATATATTGATACAAAGGAGGTGGAATCCAGGAGAGACTTAATAAAGAAAAGCAAAAGAGGAAAGCAGAAGTGGAATCTAAAAAAATTGAAGATAGAGTGGAAAAAACGTCCTACAGTTGGTATGGATATTTGATTATTTTTTCTGCTTTTTGGCCTTGCCTTTCTAAAAGGATTAATTTAAATCTCATGTATAAAAAAACAGTAAACTAAATAATCTTTACAATAAGGGACAAAAACTGACTTATTGAAAATGCTTTTATCCTTTGATCAGCGATGACTAAAACTCTCATTTAAAATATGCAACACCACTTAGTGCAGTATTAGTGCATTATTAATCTATTACAAGGTTTTAGGCTCATCAGGCTGTATGTAGTACATACAATATG
The DNA here is from genome assembly GCF_041902795.1 of Electrophorus electricus. Taxonomy (NCBI): domain Eukaryota; kingdom Metazoa; phylum Chordata; class Actinopteri; order Gymnotiformes; family Gymnotidae; genus Electrophorus; species Electrophorus electricus. The sequence continues at coordinate 23,298,536 of NC_137497.1, read as the reverse complement.
TGTTCTATATATATCCAGAAGTAATGATACTTGCTCCGGCAGATTTGAAGATGGCCCATGAACGAACTGAAAGGACTGTGGCAGCATGTCTAAGTGAAGTGACTGATGGATATGACTTGTACAGATCAGCCAGGACCAAGCAGAGGCACTCTGTGGCACCTGCTTCACCAGCCCTGAAAAGGGTCAACAAAGACACCAAACCAGGTGTGGATACAAAGCAGTCAGCCATCTTCCGTCTAGGGCCAAGAGAACATGAGTGGCTTGTGAAGTGTGCTGCAGGACAGCAGGATCAAATCTGCCAGCTTCTGCTCCAGGACATCAAGCTGGCAGAGAAGAGAAACTTCATTTCTGGCTTCACAGTACTTCACTGGGCTGCTAAACAAGGAAACAGTGAAATGGTGCGCAAGATCCTTCTTCTTTCACAGCAAGGTGGGCCAGGGGTTGACGTTAACATCAAGAGCTATGACGGCTACACCCCACTACACATGGCTGCTATTCACAGCCACGAATCAGTCCTGAGTGTTCTGGTGCGTGATTATGGTGCCAACTGCAACATACGTGACAACAGTGGCAAAAAGCCCTATCAGTACTTACACAAGGACGCCTCACCCAAGGTGAGAGAGATGCTTGGCGACCCTCACGCTGCGGATTACAACCCCCCAGGCTATGAGCAGCACTTTTCAGATCCGCCCAAAGGGCTCAGCACTTGGAGTAAACTATTTCAGTCCAAGCACAGAAAAATACTTAGATGCGGATCAAGATTCCACTCAGCCTTGAAGCAGCTTCACCAGCCTTGACCAAGATGTGGACAGGATAGACTACATTAATTTCCCAAATGTTTCCCTACAATGAACTTCCCAAATTAAATAGCATATCCTCAAATAAACATTTTCTCTAACTTGTCTTTCACTCCTGATTTCTGTGATCAAAACCTTAAGCTTTGAAATAAATCATTTGCACATAGATGTTTGAAATATTGCATAGTCATATCTGCCTTGAACCATTGTCTGTTTTCCTTGAATATTCTCTAATGTTTTGTCTTTGAGTAATGAAATGTTTTTGAGGTCTTTCATCAGCTGTGTAAGCAAAGTGCTTCTGAGTTAGTAGTAGGAGAAGCCAGTTTATATATGAAAAATTAGTAGTGTGCTTTATATTGTTTGTAAGAACTCTTTCTTTGTATTTATAAATGTGTAGACTAAGTGCTCAGGTGAAATTAGTATGACAAAAATGTTCCAACCTATTATGGCTTAAAAGACAATTATCACCTATCCCCAAATATCAGTATTTAACTTTGCTCTTGTGTTCCAGTTGTTTTGTTTCCCTCTTTCTGTTCTTTTAATGTACTATATTGAATTAATTTATGTTTTGTAAGGTAACTCGAGGTAAATGCCTGACACAATCAAAGCCTAAGACTGAGACAAAGAAGCTATAAATTTGCATGAACACATCTGTTGAGCCTTTCCTGCTTATTCCACCCCTGAGATCAGTAGTTAAAAACTGATTTCAGCAGAGTCATTTCAAACAGAAGTAACTACAAGTCTAGAACCCCTCACGAGAAGAATATTGTACTTAGAATAACATCTTATTTTATATGTTTGTCAGATACCCAGTTTGTTAGTCTGTTTAAACTTGATTCATTTGCTCTTCACTATTCAGTCAACTTAAGGTCATCTTCTTTTGGCATTGGTAGAATTTAGATTAGTGCTGTTTGGCTGACAGTAATCACCTGATTTGGTTTTCCAACAAACTGGTATGTATGGCAGGAATGGCAGTATCCAACATCACTCCTAATCGATGGCCAAAAGAAATGTTGTAGAATGTGGTGAGTGGTTTTTTTATGTGCGCTTAATTGAAAACGTGGCAAAAGAAGAGCCTTTCTAAAGAATATACATAAAGCCCAAGAGAGAAAAAAAAAATATTTACATCAAAGTTGGAGGTGGATTCACGCTCCACACCCACTACGGTTGCCAGGAAGACCCATCGCGCTGTAAATACATAAAGCACATTCATCAAAATGACAACACTTGTGATACATTTCACAAACGTGCCGCAAATACACAAAGCAAATTCATCAAAATGACAACACAACCCGGTGCAAATTCAGGAAAACTTACGCAACTTCAGAAGTGCTGCAAATCCAGTCACAACACAATGGAAGTTTGCCACAACAACAGAATGGCTGTTTGCAGAGGACACGGGGAGGAGATGGACTTCTGAGATCAGCGCCAAGTCTTTTGGAAGTGAAAAGGAAGTTTTTCGGTTACCATGGTTTTATTATGATATACGTGATACAGAATGAAAGACCGACCTATTCGTGCATATTTATTTATGCTAGGCTGTAGGCAGCCTTAAAAATGATGATTAAAATCCAAAATACCTACAATTAGATTGTTATTTATTTCAAATCACATTTTGTATGCATGTAGCTATAAACATCACACTTCAGATAAGATAAGAACAAGATAGTTGACCAGCATGAGCAATAACCAAACTGGTCAACCAGTATAATCAGATTTGACCAGTATGACCCTGCTGATTATACTGGTTGCATAGCTTGGTCAAGTTGTTTATACTGCTGGACCCACTGTCCAGTTGGAAATTGTAGCTAAACCATCAAACTTGAACCAAAACATAGCCTTTGCTGGTCTACCAGATGGTTAATCAGATGGTTTAACTGCATAAGGTACATCTATTGCCTGGATGTCCAGCTTTTCAACTATCTTGACCATCATTGACCAGATTAGTTCATCTCACAGCAGCAAATTAGCTGGATTTTTGTAGCTAGGGCTGTAGCATGCCTGTTACTGAGGTCCAGTTTACCATAGAGATATAGAGATCTATTTTAACAGTGCAAACATATATAATAGGAAAGTAATAACATAATTTCGGTATTTAAAGAAAACATTAGAATTCATGAAAGAGAATGTCCCCGCACAGACTTCCTCGACATGGACGAACATTTATTCCAACAACATAAAGGACAAATGTGGCACTCACGTGAAAACAAACAATGAACATGAGCACACTAAACGCTAATGACTTTTAACATTTAACACGATAATTAAACAGTCAAGACTCGATACATAGTTACAAACATGCTACACTAACAATGACCAACACACTGCACACCTTGACATGATTTTAAATACACAGACAAGACGAGGTACAGGTGTGTGCAGGCGTGGCCACAAACATCCTCCCAAGTCACGTGGCGGGCCAAACCCCATGACTCGCAGGAGGCAAGCGTTCCGTAACACCTCAAAATAGTTTTATTGACTTTTAAAAACAAATTATTTAATTGAGAAATAATCAAGTGATTAAAGTAAATAAAAGTTATGAGTCTTAAATGAATACGTCCCAGTCTTTAATGTCTGCTCTGCTCCGCTGCCGGTCATGTACTGATACTCAAACACACGTATGGGTCTCGGTTGTGTGTGTGTCTCTCTCTCTCTCTTTCTCTCTCTCTCTCTCTCTCTCTCTCTCTCTCTCTCTCACACACACACACACACACACACACACACACACACACACACACACATACCTCTTCACATCTTATCTGCCATATGTATTCAAACAGGGGAATAAGCAAACTTTTCAGAAAACATCACAAAGTTTCCATTTATTTATTTATTTTTTCTCTGATCTCTAGCCAATGTGGTTACTCTATAAGTTTTATCACACAAGGTTTTTGTCCGTTATCACACGTTGTACTCTTACCACTTTCAGTGCATTCCACAACTGAGAGAGGTGTTGGAGGGAGGGACGTAATTTACAACTTTTATCCAAAAACCATCTCTTTCCCCACCGACTTTTTCTTAAAGCCGTATATTCAGTACTTCACTCCTTTAGGTCACAGCCGTAATTGTAAGCGATACATCTGAAAGCTTTGCCAAGTAGTTCGAACGAACATGTCCATGGATCAACCATTATCCTTTTTTTATCAGCAGGTAAGCAATTCAGTAATGCCTAACTAATTCATGCTAAACCTTATATTAGTATAAGTTACTAAAAAGGCTGATGTGTATTTAGCTACTTATTTAGCTAATGGTTGAAATACTTTATTGTGCGTTGTATGATTTAACTCAGTGGATCTTAGCGTTGTAATTAATTTCAGGTCTAGATAAAACAGACATTTTAACAAACAATCAATACGCATTATCTACAAGCTATCATAACTATTCTTCTGCGAGCTATCTAGGAAAGGATATTGTCAATGTCTTTAGTCTAATGATTATTGGTCAATATGTAATATGACCATTGTGCTATAGAGTACATGAAACATTTTGATCGACGGCTATTCTTATTCTCAGGGGTAGCTAAATAGAAAAACTTTAACTTCGAAGCCGGTTAATCTATTTACTTAAATTAACCAATACATGTATTTTCATAGCTCCACTTCAATACATTTGACCTCTCCTCCACATACAAACACACAGACACACACAATTCAGCACAACAACCATGGCACAAAAGTAACCACTAGTATCCCTTCCAACTGTTATTGGTAATATACATTCATAGAAACAGTCCTCAGTGTTGATCTGTCTGCAAAGTTAATGTTGTCTTTCAACTCGAGTTTAAATGACCGTGATAGTTATAGGGAAAATGTTTGAATTAATATGTTGTATAAGACAAACTCTGAAATAAACTGCTATAATGAATAAAATATATATTAAAATAATAATATAATATTATTATTATTAATAATAATAATAATAATAATCTCTATTATTAATAATATCAATTATTAAGAATACTATTAAGAATAATATCTTATTATGATATTATCAGTGGTATTATTATTAATAAGAATTATATATATATATATATATATATATATATATATATATATATATATATATATATATATATATATATATCTGTTGTGTGAATATTTGGTCTGATTATCTGATTATGTATCATTCCACAAAATATCGCTACCCATGAATTCATCATTATCTTATAGACTCTAAGTTTTTATTTGTGATAATCACATCTTTTAGCGCATGCACATGGAAAATATGTACAAATCAAATTGCAAATTAAGACATTTCCCAGCTTTAGCTTATTATTTCCCTTATGTATATTTTCACTATGAATTCACCATAATATTCATCCTTATTATTCATTATTAAATTTCTTTAATTTCAAATTTATACTGCATTCCAGTCTTCTATGACTGGATGATTCTTTTCTTGAAGGGCAACAATGATGGCTCATGAGGCATTTCAGGATCTATGGGAGCTTGTAGAGAATTAGCAAATATTTTAGATCCAATTATCCAAAAGGGATCTGTCATATCGCCTGATTCCTCATCTCACTACAACACCCAGCAGGCAGTTCGTCACCCAACCCAGCACTCCACCAATCCTGAACTTCACATCAGATCATCATCACCTGAATATTGACTTCACCTGTGTACTTGGTTATTTAAGCCTGTCTCTCACATTTGGATTTTGCAAAGTATTGCCACTAGTTCTGACTGTGCATACCGAGTGTTATTTCCTTGATTGCTTTCCCGTGTTTTTGCTCTCTGGACTACTGATTTTTGCCTACCCATTTTGTATTGTTTGCCTGATTAGTTTTTTGCTCGCTGGTTATTAGACTAATTACCTACATGATTTGGATTACCCCTATATTGGCTTTCCTGGTTTCGACCCTGGCTTGTTCACCCATTACAAAGTTGGAACATCATAAATCTATCTATCTACATCCGCGAGCATCTGGCCTTCTTTGTCACATTACAAGGTCTGACAAATCCCATTCTGGTCTGGGATGTGCAGTTGTTTTCCAATTTTTCTCATTCAAATTTTACTTTTTCAAAACATCTTCCAGTCTTTACATTTTTTTTTTAATTTTCCAATTTTTAATTTTTTAATTTTCAGCTGGGAAAGTGGGTAATAAAGGCTGACACCTTTGGTGTCAGGTTGGTTCAGTTTCTCAGCTGAATTTGGAGCACAATAGTGGTACCAGGAGTAGTATATTACAACTTAGTCAGACTTGTTCCACAAAACCAGCTATCTGAGGGATGTTTTATGTGGGGCTGGATGGTATGGGAATCTGATATATTTATTATTTAGTTGGGTTATGGCTGCTAACCAAGCCTGTAAAATATTGGCTGTCCCATCAACTAGTGGTTGGAGCCTTTTGCAGAAAACTGAGAAAGAATACAGAATGTGACAGAAATAGAAATTTTATTAAAATGCTGGAAGCACAGGCAAAAACCTTTATTTTTAGAAACTGCAGGATCTACCAGAACTAACTACATCATATGTAAAACAGCTAACTCAACATCCTGCAAAACAACTTTCCTTCAAACTTGAGTAGTGTGCAGAATATGTTTGTGCACATTCTAGAGTATCTTTCTCTAGAACAGTTGGCAGTGGCACTGAGTTGGACATAAATATCAATTCAGCCTTTATTTTTAATGGAAACTTCTCGCAGACCTTACTCATGTGGGTTAGATATTTTTGTTTCAGTGCACAGTAACAACAACAGTAACAACAACCTAACACTTTACTCTGTAACAATGAAATCATAATTATGCAAATATATGCATAAAATGATTGAGTATATGTGAATAGTAGAGAGTGTGTATGCTGTATATGTATATAAGTTTTGCTCATCAAAGCTGGGAAATGCCTTATGTATAGAGCTTGGTTCAAAATTCGTCACCATTGTCCTGAGTATTACAAACACAGTCTTGAATAATATTTAAACCCTACAAATCCTTCTGTGGCCTGCTTCATGTTTTATCAAGTAAAAGGATTCAATTTTATTTCATTGCAACCAGAAAAATATACAAATGTAAATATTATTCAAGGTAATAATTTAAACACAAAGCTCTTGTGGGCTGTTTTTGCATGTTCACCTTTCAGAATTTACCTGACACTTTTATCCAAAGTGACTTACAACTATGACCGCATATAGCTTGAGCAATTGAGGCTCAGGGACCTAACAGTAGCAACTTAGCAGTGGTGGAGCTTGAACCAGCAATCTTCCAATTACAAAGCAAGTACCTTAACCACTGAGACACCACTGCCCACATGATTTACTGATATTCTATGCTAGTATTATGAGGGATAGACCTTTGAGAGTACCTGGAAGTGGAGTACATGAGCACTGTACCAGTATGTGAAGGAGTGCAGGGCTGGTGAGGGGTATTAAAGTATGACACATTAGAAGACAACACTGCACTAGTATGACATAGTAGTAGACAGCACTGCTCTAATATGACACAGAAAACAACACTGCACTAGTATTACTAGAAGTCAGCACTGCACTAGTATGATTAGAAGTCAGGACTGCACTAGTATGGCACAATAGAAGACTTCCAGTGCTCACTTTCAGCAGCAACCACTGCCTGCAAGATGTCAGGGCTTTTTATTAGTGTTTCCAAACCTGCCTCCTGTAGCTTGTATTCTTTTCAAACAATGATAGGATGCTGCTTACTGGAGTTTACTTTAGATGTTACAGTGTCAATAATGGTGATATAGATTAAACATTGACTACAGCAAGAATCAGCTGCCTTAGGATCTCTCAAGACAAAGATTCCTTTACACTCCACATCAAGCAGCTATGTAACTAACTGAGAGTGATTCAAGAATTATTTGCAATACCAACCTTATGAAGCAATGCTAAACATTACATTCACATACAGATTACATTTATAATGTTTGGCAGACACTCTTAGCCAGAGTTGCATACATATATTACTTAAATAAGATAAAATAAGATGCAAATAAATACATAAATGAAAAAATACACAACACCAAGTCTCTCCAGTTCATTTATCCCCTGACAAAACGTCACATGTACCCATAATCATTTACATGACCATCAGTTCCTCACTGCACATCAACATCAGTGTGCACAGCCAAAAACCTTTATTTTTAGAAACATTTTAAAGTGGGCATGTAAGATGGACCATTTTGAAGTTAATTAGGTAAAATCCATTTGACATCCAGGAGAGAAAATCTTCTCAGTACTACTCTCAGTGTTCTCATACAACCAGTAAAGCACCGTGATTGTTCCTGCACTGCACTGCATCAGACTATGTAGTTCATAACTGACCCTTCATTTTGTCACTTCAATTAAATGATCAGATATATTAGTCATCTTATATCTAACACGCTCATCCTGAATAATTATATCTGTAATGTATTAGGACTAATAAATAAGAGAGTACATTGCATGACTGGACGGCAGGAGAGCAGTTTTTCACCTGCACCAAACCGTAATAAACCATATATTTGCTGTGACCCAAACTAGATGATTCACTAAACTTGTCTGGGCATCATGAGTTATTTAACAATGGCAGAAGCCATTGGAATATTACTTTAGAATCAAGTATAGTCTACAAGATGAATGACATGGGAAAACTTTAAAGTTGCCAGGGTTAAACCAAAGTATCTACTCATTGCATTTGTGTACGCCATATGTAGTAGTGTCTGATCCTGGAACGACGTCACTGCTAACTAAACACATTTGATAACAGCTTTAGGAACGAAGTGGAAAAAATATGGATTATTTTCAGTAATTAGTTACAATTCTTTATCAGACCACTCACATGATGGGGTAGGCGCGCTTAAATCAGAATCCCAGTCGAACAGACTAAAGTCCTGATCCCTGTCGTCTGAGCCATCTTAGAAAAAAATCAACACATTTGATTCACTTATTCTAGTATAAATGTGATTAATAAACATGCTTTTAAAAATACTTTTACGTGGAGAAGGTGGTCTACAGGTTAGTGTGGTTGAACAGTGTGAATAAGCCTGGAGTTATTTAGACGTATGTTATAAGCCACAGTGACCTCTGTATACGTTTCTATAGATGTCACTGGTTGTTTCGGTTCCCTGAAAAATTTGTGAGCTCTGCCTGAGGGCTCAATGAATAGTGGATGACGGTAGAGGGATTCACCCCTTCTGTCTCTGTGTGACAAATTAACGCACTCTATAAACTTTTAGACATAAAGCGGACTTTTAACATATGGTAGATGCACTCTAGAAATGATTACCTTGTAACAAATCATTCAGTATCTGAACTGTTTTATCAGCTTGTGTCCTTATATCTGCAAACAAAAAGTAACAAAAAATTTAAATGATAAATAAAATATATAAAATTAAAAGTTTGTATAAAAGTTCACAAATAAGAAATTACCTTGGTCGGCAATTCTCTCCACAGATTCAAGGAACTCATGAATGTCGGAAACTACGGAAATACATAAAACAGAATTATAGATCATGAGCAGAAAAGATCACCATGATGGTATTATTTTATACAAAAACTGCATTGATTTTACATCATGTATGGGTTAATTTAAGTGAATAGATTCACCTACTTCGAAGTTACAAGTTTTTCTATTTAGCTACCCCTGAGAATAAGAATAGCCGTCGATCAAAAGAGTTTTAGTCAAGCAAAATGTTTCACGTACTTTATGGCACAGCAGTCATATTGCATACTGACCAATAATCACAGAATAAAGAGACTGACAATACCCTTTCCTAGCTAGCTCGCAAAAGAATAGTTATGATAGCTTGTACATAATACGTATTGATTGTTTGCTAAAATACATTTAAGTTACGCAACCGGTAGAGATATCCTATCGGCTAATTCATAAAATACTTTCGTGAAAGAACGTTACGCCACCCATCCCGACCGCCCATCCTGAGCCTGGTCCTGGCCTAGTGGTGGCCTCCTGGCCTGTCCCCACCACCCAAGAGGTCTCTCAATCCCTGTGGGTACACCCCTGGATCTCCCTGCAGCGCCACTGACTGCCGTAGGCTCGACTCCAGACCCAGCAGCGCCGCTGAGCAGTGCAGCCCCATCTTTGGGCCTCGTGGATCCGCCGCTGACCAGTGCAGCCATGCTTCTGGACCCGCTGACCCCCACAGCCGCGCCTCCTGGACCCGCTACCACTGACTGCCACAGTTGCGCCTCCAGACCCTGCAGCACCGCTGAGCAGCACAGCCTCGTCTTCGGGCCTCCCGGACCCGTCGCTGACCAGCACAACCACACCTCCAGACCCGCCACACCTCCAGAACGCCTTAGCTGTGCCTCCGGACCTCCCGGACTTGCCGCTGAACACCACAGCTGTGCTTCTGGACCTCCTGTACTCGCCACTGAACACCGCAGTTGCACCTCTGGACCTCCGGGACTCGCCGCTGAACGTCGCGTCACTGGGCCTGGCTGTTCCTAGAGTGGAGGAGGCCACTCCACTAGTTCCAGCACCATGTGCCAGGCCTGTCCCAGCATCACGTGCCAGACTTGTCCCAGCGCCACGTGCCAGGGCTGTCCCCGTGGTCGCTCCTTGAGATGTGGCCCCTGTGGCTGTTACAGGTGTGCATCCGATGACATTTGGGACTCCCTCAGTCACGCCTTGTGGTGAGCCGGTGACCCTTGAGGCCCCTCCGTCAACCTCCCGGACCCATACGAAATCTTTGGTTATGCCGGGAGTCACTTTTGAAACTCTGCTCCCTGAGGCTGCTGCGCCAGCCCCCGTTACAGCTCCCATGTCTGCTTCAGTGTCCCCAGTTCCTGTGTTGCCTGCTCCTGTTCCAAGTTTCATCTTTCTTCCTGTCTGTACATCCATGTCTGTTTATGTCAACCTGGTGAGACCTGTTATCCTGCCATGCGGCATTTCCTTGCCTGTCCCAGTGCCTGTATCCGTGCCAATTGTGTACTTTGTTCCTGTGTCAGTCATCCTAGATATACGAGTCTTTGCTTTGGTTATGTCCCTATTTCCACATCTGTGCCTGCTACCAGCATGTCCCCTCTCCTCTCCTCTCCTGACTCTACACCCTCCTCCTGTTCCAGCTGCGTTACTAGTCCGCCTGCTTTCCCCTTCCTTCTTCTGTCCCTCGAGCTACCTGGACTCCTGTACCCATCCGGGGCTTAGCATTGGATCCTGTGTATGCCCTTAGTCCTGCCACTAAGCCTGTCTGTAGTCCTGCCCCTGGACCCGTCCCTTCTTTGTTCACTCCAGGTGTTTCCCGATCTGCTTCCTGTTCTGTCTGTTTCGGTGTTACATCTTGCACGCCCCGGTGTTGCGCGCATTAGTGGGGGGTTCTGTCAGGAGTGGCTGCCATCCTGGCATCCCTGTTGTCATGGTTTCTCTGTCGTCTGTTTTCCTGCACTTGCCGGTTCCGCTCCTTAGTTTTGTTTTTGCTGCCCCTAGTCTGTTCTTTCATTCCAGTCTGTGTTTTGGTTCTCCCTGTTCAGCTAAGTCTGTTTAGTGCATGATTGTTTTGGTTATTCATACCCTGTGTTTGCTCTTCTACTTTGTCAGTTATTTTGCTAAGTCATGTTCCCTCTGTCATGTCTATGTTACGCTTCCTGTACTGTCGTCACCATTGCTTAGTTTGTGTATTATTTTGTCTCAGTGTTTTCTCCTCACCTTTGATTTGTTCTAACCTCAGTGTTTGTATTTCCCGTGTTTATAAACTGCCCCCAACACATGCATTCGGCCTCGCGCTTGTTCTGATAGGAATCGTTACAATTACTATTTTCCTCCTAGTTTAGCTAATATGTGGCGGTGGAAAAAAAGACGACTGAACAACGTGCTCATTTTCTAATACGATTAATAATTTTCAGATCCTGACAGCGCAGACCTTGTAGGTTTTATCTAGACCTGAAATGAATTACGATGCTAAGCCCCACCGAGCTAAATCATACAACGCACGATAAAGTATTTCAACCACTAGCTAAATAAATAGCTAAATATACATCAACCTTTTTAGTAACTTATACTAATAAAAGGTGTAGCATGAAATACTTGAGCATTACTGAATTGCTGATAAAAAAAATTGGATAATGGTTGATCCCTGGCCATGTTCGTTCGGAGGTCTTGGCAAAGTTTTCAGATGTATCGCTTACAATTACAGCTGTGAACTAAAGGAGTGAAGTACTGAATATACGGCTTTAAGAAAAAGTCGGTGGGGAAAGAGATGGTTTTCGGATAAAAGTTGTAAATTACGTCCCTCCCCCAAACACCTCTTTCAGTTGTGGAATGCACTGAAAGTGGTAAGAGCACAACGTGTGATAACGGACAAAAACCTTGTGTGATAAAACTTATAGAGTAACCACATTGGTTAGAGATCAGAGAAAAAATAAATAAATGGAAACTTTGTGATGTTTTCTGAAAAGTTTGCTTATTGCCCTGTTTGAGTACATATGGCAGATAAGATGAGAGAGAGAGACTGTAGTCTGCTATAGTCGGCTAAACATTTCTGATGGACTGAGAATAAATCACACAAATTGACAATCATCGGCCCATGTGTTGCGTTCTCTGTTATATCTGTGCGTGAATGTGTGATTTTATGCATGCATCTCAGTTCAGTTCAAAGTTTGTCACGTACATAGTCACACATGGTATAACTCGCAGTGAAATACTTTTGTAACTGTTCTGAGACACAGAGAACTACAGGGAAATGGATGAAATGGAAAATGGACGTGGTTTGATAGTCTCTGCATGAGACTTTATTGTCTGTGTGTGTGTGTGTGTGTGTGTGTGTGTGTGTGTGTGTGTGTGTGTGTGTGTGTGTGTGTGTGTGTGAGTGTGTGTGTGTGCGCGTGCACAAATTTAAGAGGCCAATTATTTGCACTTTTTGAACAAAAGGATAAAAATACACCTCCCCCTTCTCTTTACTGCTCTCACTTAATTTAACACAGTAAATATGTTGATCTCGGACTTAATTTAAGATGGTACATCAGGGGAACAATGCAGTAGACCTTTACACACTCACACCATAACCTGGATCATAAATAACAACTGGAGAAAAGTGATGACAAAACAGCAGGTGTTAATACACAATGATGGTCTGATCAAGCAGGTATTAATAGAGGTTTGTCCAAAGCTCTCTAGAAGAGAAAGTGAGATTAATAACAGAAGGCAAAATGGAGGACTGTGATTGGAGGAATGACACTTCACTAAGAGATATGAAAATAAGAGAGGACTGTGATTGGAGGAATGACACTTCACTAAGAGATACGAAAATAAGAGAGAGGACCGTGATTGGAGGAATGACACTCACCAAGAGGAAGAAGGATAAAAGACCTCAGACTTAAGGTTTCAGGTGTTCTCGAGGAACTCCTTTGTAGTAAACCCTGCTTGTGTCAGTTGTACAGAAGTTCATCTGATTTTCTGGACCATTCTGAATGCTGACTCTCATTGCTGTTGAGTGCTTTGATTTTTTGCACATATCAAATAAAGGCATAGTGGTGCAATGTATATGTGTGTGAGAGAGACAGAGAGAGAGAGAGAGAGAGTGTGAGGTGTAGTGTGTGTGTGTGTGTGTGTGTGTGTGTGTGTAATAGGATAGTGGGGTGAAATCAAACAGAGCGCGATTCCGGTAGTAATTAAGCCAATAAGGGAGACTTATTTTCCTCAAAGAGACCAGTGACAGGGGCATGCCATAAGCAGACAAAAAAAATGTATTCCAAAAAAAAACAACAAAAAAAGAAATCCAGTAATCCACGCCAACACAGATTAACCCAAAATAAGACAATTTAACATGCTCCCAATTATGGCATTCAATCAACACATCTCTCTTGCATTCCAATGCAACTCTTTAAATTTAATCTTCGCCCCTTAGACCGAACCATTCTAGATACCTAATTTATTAAATTCATAATATTTCTCCCCTATGGTTCAACACAAAGGCTATCATTTAAAACATTTTCCCATTATCCAAAAATTATTAAAATAATAAGAGGGGTGCGGTCATGCGCTTCCTTCAGGCTTTTTTCATGGTAAAAGCTTTCTGCTCTTTCTCTGCCACTTCTTTTCTCAGAGAACTTTCAGAGCTGCCTCTTTGTTTCCTTTGGTGCCATTATCCCTCAAACCTAAATACCCCCAACAGCCAAATATCCCACCATCAGCCTCACAACAGCTACGCCATCAGCCAAATTGCCCTCAACCACTTCTCACGCAGATTAATACCCCTAAACAACAATCACCCCTTTAGACTAACAGCCCTCAACCACAACTAACCAAACAGCTAAATACCCCCTCATCCTTCTCCAACTACCCCACAGCTGTAGCAACACTCTAGCACCAACCTAGCAAGAGGATAACAACCATATGGGACCCCAAAAGCAACCACTTGGTAATTCCCTAGCAACCACTTGGAACCCCTTAGCAACCACTTGGTAACATCCTGGCATGCACATAACAACTACGTGGGAATGGCTTAACAGCTCAGCGGTATTTCAGGATTCCATTTTACATGCAAACTGCATTTAACATCATTTCATAGTATTTATGGTGTTAACATTAAACAACCCCTCATCCTCATCTACCCCACAGCCAAAGAACCCTCAACCAAAATTACCCCCACAGCAAAATCTCTCAACATTTACCCTAGCAGCCACATTTATTATACTAATAATCCATCATTTGTCATATAAAAAATAATAAACTGATTTTAAAATCTACTCTACATCACACAATGTCAATGATTAAATGTTAAATGTAATCCTGCAATAATGCTGAAATCCTTAAATACTGTTAAATGCTATTTAAACATGAAATGTAATTTGCTGTGGAGTAGTTGAGGATGGGAGGATTTTAGCTGTAACCCAAGTCCAAACATCACAGTAGATTAGCATCTTGTCGCTTTTAGGGGACGCTGCCCTGTCAAGCTGTATATGCCAAGCAAGCCATTTAAATATGGCATAAAGATATGGGCAATGTGTGATGCCAGGACAAGTTATGCCTGGAAAATGCAGGTCTATACTAGGAAACCTGCAGATGGTGTTCCTGAAAAGAACCAAGAGAAGCATGTGGTTCTGGAGATGACTGCAGGTCTCAAGAGACACAGCATAACATGATAATTTCTTCACCTCCTACGCTCTTGGTGAGGAGCTGCTCCTAAAAAAAATCACCATGGTGGGGATGATCAGAAGAAACAAGCCAGAGCTGCCTCCCGCCTTACTTGTTACACAGGACAGAGATAAATTTTCCTTCAGATTTGCCTTCACTAATACTCACACCCTTGTGTCCTACTGTCCAAAGAAAAGGAAAAATGTACTCCTGATGACAACTCTGCACAGGCATGCAGCTGTGCGCACCAGGGAGGACAAAAAACCCAATACCATCCTGGATTAGAACAGGAACAAAGGCAGAGTCGACAACCTTGATAAGGTGTGTTGATTTTGATTTTCATGTACTTCTCTATCATCGGTTTGTTTGAACTGCACTACAAAAGTAAGACTTATTTTCATGGAGAACAAAATTACGAACAGCACAGAGTCAGTTGTATCCATTTGAATATGCAAACATGTTTTAGATTGGATCGTTAGATGTGATGCCTTGATGCATCATGCAAAACATGAGATATTAGTTGTATGTACTCATGATTTTATCCACTTTTTGCACCTTTGGAAGTTACTGGCACATACTCTTTTCAGAGGAAGACAGCACATTGGCCGATGATGTTATTTTTCAACATATTAGATGTGTCATCTTACAACGCATTTGTGGTGTGGATGGAGGTGAATCCAGGATGGAAGCAGGGGAAATTTTTCAAGAGGAGGCTATTTCTGGAGGAGTTGGGGAAAACCATGCGGGCATCTCACATTCAACAACGCCAGCACCTTCCCCGAATGCCAGCCTCAGCCGCATTGGTAACATAGTTCCAGGAGTAAGAAACAAGATCACTTGCTACAAGAAAGAGGTGATAAGAGGAAGAGGTGCAGTCTGTGTGCACCAAGAGATGTCAAAACAAGCATAACATGCCATAAATGCAATGCATATTTTTGCAAGAGACACGCAACAACCTGCGCATATTGTCCAACATGTGCATGAGCAAAAAAACACCACTGAAGTTTGAGTCAACACAATCCACCACATTTAAAGACTGATTTTGTTATCGGTTGACAGTTTTTTTCTGTTATCAGGCAAAAACACATCTAATAGACTGGTTAACATGTTATTGTTCTTGTAAGTTATTTGTTAATGTATGAAGACATTGATCTTGGAATATTGTGAAATTGTCAAGTGTAGTTTTGGAATAATTTCCTTTGTATACAATTAAAATATTCATGGTCCCTTTTGACCGGGAACACAACACGTGTTACACTTTTTGTGACTGTATAAAATTTTTTAAAGGTTTCAAAGCAAATGTCCTTGATAACTCTGACCCAAAGTACTCTGTAATAAGTAGTATACCATGTGTCATCTGATTATTTCTGATTATTTAGAACTTGCTTTCAATTGTATATGCTCAAATCAATGAGGCACACAAGCCACTAAAAACATATAAAAGTTCAAAACTTGTAATATTCACTAGAACTTAAGTTAATTAAAAAATCTAACACAACAAGTAGTGATAATATGTATTATTACAGTTTTGTATGGTGAGTCTTTGTGGAATGGTTATTTCTGACCGGGAACACAAAATTGTTTAACACGAAATGAACACAACATTTCTCGTTGCAAAATAAAATTAATCGTCAACATTTATAGGACGAAACAACTCACTAAAATGCCTCAGATGTTTGCTACCACTCACAGGCCTAAATTTAGCTGCTAAATGGCCAGTTGTCAGGTGACTAATTAGCTCGCCTACCAAGCTCTTCGCAAACAATACGCAAGCAGACACCTATACCTTGACATCCACAGTAATTTTTAGATGGCATTAGGCATCATTAGTTAGCCAGCTAGCTAACTTAACCAAATAAGACTGTAGCTGAATAAAGCAAGCCCTGGACCAAACATACACAAATTTATCAGGCTAACTAGCTTACACAGCTAGCTAATACAGTTAGCTAGGAGTTTTCAGCCACATACACAACGTTAAATAAAAATGACAGAATTACATAATCATATAATCCAAATTATAATTACCAAGAAGTGAGTAGTTACAATACTATTTCATGACAACTAGCTAGCTACAATATTTGCTATTTGTGCTAAATTTTTTTTCGTTACTCAAGTTAAAATATACAGCTGGCCAGTTAAAGTAATTTAGCTAGCTGGCTAACTATCTTAGCTACCTTTCTTGAGGTACGTTAGCTAACGAGCTGGCTAAGTTAGCTGGCTAGGCTAGCTAAGTTACCAGTTATAATAGACAGAGCATTTCGCTCTTTATATCTAAATATAAAGTTCCTCATTTTTAGTTTCTCATTCCTCAAAACATTTTTGTTTTGTTAAGTTACAACGTTTATCTTTGTGTTGAGCTTTCTCACACTTTATCCATTAAATTTAATGAAATTTCATTTCATTTCAAAAAGCGTTTAACATAATTAAACATGATTTAATTTTCACTTAACCAGCACAGACCCTCTCCCTCACTCCCTCAGCCAGTACTATAGGGACAGCTAATCAACTCCTCAACCTCAGTTACCACAGCCAGTCACAACCCCTCATCCTCAACTACCACACAACCCTGATTATTTTCACAGCTAAACAGCCCTCGAGCACAACTACCCCTCGGCTAAATAACCTCTCAACATGAACTATGCCACAGGCAATTACCTCTCAAAAATAACTAAGCCAGTAGCTAAATAACACCTTATCCTCAGCTACCCCATAGCCAATTACCCCAACCCAAACTACCACCACCTCCATATAACCCTCAAGAACAACTGCCTCCACACCTAAATAAACCATAAAAACAACTACCCAACAGCTAAATAACTCCTCAGCCTCAGCTACCCCACAGCCAATTAGCCTTCACCACAAATTACCCCCACAGTCCCTTAACAATTACCCCCATCAGCCAAATTGCTCTCAACAACTTCTCCCACAGGTTAATAACCCCTCAACAGCAATTACACCATTAGACTAATGAACATTACCCCCAACAGCCAAATTCCCCCTCATGCTAAACTACTCCACAGCCATAGTAACACTCTAGCAACCACCTGACACCTGTCACACCTAACCCATCAGCAAACAAGCAATGATATATCTTACTTATTACTAACTGCTTTGAGAAAAACTCAAAAAATACCTCTGTATCAGGACAGCAGGACTGTCAGGTTGATCGGGGGTGATGTACCCCTTCAGACTGTGTCCGTGGTGTATACTGTAGGAAGGAGGGACATTCTAGATGGACCCAAGTGCAGAGGAGGAAAGGGAAATTGAGAAGAAGAAGAAGCCAACCAAAAGATGTAAACACTACAGGGAAGGGGAGTGAACTGAAAGAGTGGGAGTGCTATAGAGCACTGCACTACAATATTGGGAAGAAACTTGCAAATGTAGAGCTTGGTGATAGGCATACTTGACCAGCCCAGTATGGGGACCAAACTACTGCCCTCACTTGTCAAGGACATCCATCTTAACCACCACTCTACAGAGGAGGTGCATAGAATAGCCAGAGGAACAACAGACAAACAACTTTTTTTCCCCTCAAAAAACAAATAGGCACACACCACCACCACCAGCTGACGCTTTTATCCAGAGTGACTTGGAATCGTGACTGAGTACAACTTTGAGTAATTGAGTAATTTTGCTCACGGGCCTAACAGTGGTAGCTTGAACTGGTAACCTTCTGATTACAAGTGAAATACCTTAACCACTGAGCTTCCACAGCACTACCACTATCCACAGTGCCCCAACAACACCAACAACATGCTACCAAAACAGTATAAAGAAAATTTCAAAAGTTACCATAGTAACCACTTCAGTAACCACCACCATTCACAACTGCAGCAACACTCTGATGCTCCTTAATAACAAAATCCACCAAATAATAAAACATCATGACACAATAGTTACAGATGACACAACCTACGGAAACAACACTAAACACACACCTTTCCCCTTTTAACTGTGTATGTATGAATGACCTTTGTATTACTGGTGTCCCAGATCATGTAAATCCCACTGTCAGGTGGTGCTGTTCCTCTCGGCTCAACAACAGAGATGAGCGGCACTCTCTGAGTGTATTCAGGTTCACACAAAAAAACCTTTTCAAAATGTTTATGAAAATATAGGCTTTCATGACTCTTTAACGACAAAGACATTGAATTTGACATTTTTGCAGTACTATGCAGTAGGCAATATAAAAAATGGACTTGGGTAAGTTACGTACATTTTAATTTCAAACAAATGAATAAATAAATGAACAAATATACTAGGAAATCACATTCTGAGAAATCTAGCTAAGGGTTTAAAAAACTGTTTCTGTTTTCACACAATTGTTGAGGCCTACTGAGTGCACTGTAAAGATTTGGGAATGTAGCAAATGGCAAATCACATTTACAGATGACACATTTATCCAAAGTGAGTTACAATTATGACTGAATACAACCTGAGCAAGTGAGGGTCAAGGGCCTTACACAGGGGCCCAACAGTGGCAAAAAGCAAGACTTAGAGAATGTGTATATACAACCGAGTGTGTGTTTGTGTGTGTGTGTGTGTGTGTGTGTGTGTGTGTGTGTGTGTGTCCAAGTTGAAACCTGAGAGATGATACTCCAAACCCCTAAGCACAATGATGTGATCCCCTAATACACAATTCTCTTCTCCTCCTCGTGTTAAGACAACCACAGGCACATGGAGATTGACACACCTGCCAAAGCCCTTATAATGGAGGAGAACAATAAAAGGCCCATAAAGGGCAGAGCACATCCCTGAGTTCATCACACACTGCAGCCCAAGCCTGATCCCAGTGATGGTCTTATTCAGGAAGACCTGAACAACAGTACTGAATGGGAACAATAGCAGTGCTGAACAAGCCCCGTCCAGGGCCTTACCCTTGGCTTCTTACTTCTTACACCTCCTCTCTGTGTCCTCTGCAAACAGCAATTCTGATGTGTTGTGCCACGTTTCTATTGTGTTGTGACTGGATTTGCAGGGTTTTTGACGTTGCATGCATTTTCTGAATTTGCACCGCGTTGTCATTTTGATAAATGTGCTTTGTATATTTGCAGCGCAGCATTTGTGAAATGTATCGCATTTGATGTCATTTTGATGAATATGCTTTCTGTATTTGCAGCTCGATGTCTCTCCCCAGCAACCGTAGTGGGTGTGGAGTGTGAATCACTCCTCCAACTCCACTAAAATTACAATGTAAATAAAAATGTGTCTCTCTTGGGCTTTATGTAGTATTCCTTAGAAAGGCTCTTCTTTTGCCACTTTGACTTCTTGGAAATGTAATTGAAGTCAAATGAAAAAGCATGCTTTATCCTATTTTATATAAAGAAGTATTGATTTGCGGATCGATGCTTACAGTGTCAGCTCATGTTCTCCAGTGGTCAATGCAGGAACATGGTTGAATATTTTCATGAATGGTTTGCATATACGTGAATGCTTGATTTATGTCTGCCATAAGCAACATGACACAATTTTAAAGCTACATTTATAAAAGTCTGTACTGTTTTCCCCAACTAATGCGTATATGCCGTTCTATCTAACAAGTATTTCATAGATATAAAGAATAACAGCAAAACATAGTGGAACCTACACCTAGGAGATTGGTAGAAGAGAAGTGAAAGACCTCACATTATTCTTAAGTCTTATTCTTTCTGTATTTACAGAGGAGTCACAGGTGAACAGCGTCCAATAGAAAACAAGACATCCATCCTGCTAGAAAGAACAAACACAAAGGTGCTTGACATGAGAAGAAGTGATTTGAAATTCTCACAAACTGCTTTTAAACATGTTATATGTCCATCATGTTCAGATGGTAACACTACAAGTTTGCTGTATATGAACTTTGCCTTTTTTTTTTTCTTTTCTTTTATTCTCTTCCCTTAGATGTAGAGTTTTGCTGATGCTACGTTACGGGCTGATTAAGGAGTTGTTGTCCTTCACAGTCAAACATTTCCTCATACTAAGCTTGGGTGCTGTGTATGCTTTGTGTTGATCAAAACTTAGCTGGCCACTGGAGGTGTGTACAGGGCAGGAGAGTGAGCTGAGTTTGATCCCAGTGATGAGTCCCTGTCGGGCCTGCGGGGCTGCCTGTAACCCTGGCCCTCATCTATCACATTGCATGCTGCAGTCATTTATTACAGAGAGAAATGTGAACTAAGGTCGACAATGGCACTTACACAAAATTGCTACATCGAATAAACTTTAGACTGTATGTGTGTGTATGTGTGTATGACTTTGTGCATGGCACCTACTCCCCGGGATGGGTTTCATGTGGGCCGGTGCAGCACCTAATGATGGCAGATGTGCAATGAAAGTGAAAGTTTGGATTGATGTGACCTGTCGGAGAGAGTCAGTCAGCCAACCTCACACTCCAACGTGATATGAGAAACAGGAGGCCAAATTAACCCACTAGGCTTAGTGCACCTAATGGTACTGTTCACTTATGCATACTGTCAATGCCACAACACAGAGCATGGTAAACCTGGACTTCAGGTGACACTGTTTGGATATTGTGCTTACTAATCTTAGCTGCAACAGTTATTTAGGTCATTATATCAGGTGATATAATCAGGTGATTACTGTCGGCTAAACAGAACTAATCCAAATTCTACCAATGCCAAAAGAAGATGACCTTAAGTTGACTGAGTAGTGAAGAGCAAATGAATCGAGTTTAGACAGACTAACAAACTGGGTATCTGACAAACATATAAAATAAGATGTTATTCTAAGTACAATAATCTTCTCGTGAGAGGTTCTAGACTTGTAGTTACTTCTGTTTAAAATGACTGCTGAAACATGACAGTAGTTTTAACTACTGATGTCAGGGGTGGCATAAGAAGGAAAGGCTCAACAGATGTGTTCATGCAAATTTATAGCTTCTTTGTCTCAGTCTTAGGCTTTGATTGTGTCAGGCATTTACCTCGAGTTACCTTACAAAACATAAATTAATTCGATATAGTATTAAAATAATAGAAAGAGGGAAACAAAACAACTGGAACACAAGAGCAAATTTTTATCATACTAATTTCACCTGAGCACTTAGTCTGCACATTTATAAATACAAAGGAGTTCTTACAAACAATATAAAGCACACTACTAATTTTTCATATATTATCTGGCTTCTCCTACTACTAATTCAGAAGCACTTTGCTTGCACAGCTGATGAAGGACCTCAAAAACATTTCATTACTCAAAGACAAAACATTAGAGAATATTCAAAGAAAACAGATAATAGTTCAAGGCAGATATGACTATGCAATATTTCAAACATGTATGTGTAAATGATTTATTTCAAAGCTTAAGGTTTTGATCACAGATACAAAATCAGGAGTGAAAGACAAATTACAGAAAATGTTTATTTGAGGATATGCTATTTAGTTTGGGAAGTTCGTTGTATGGAAACATTCTGGAAATTAATGTATAGTCTATCCTGTCCTCATCTTTGTCAAGGTTGGTCAAGCTGCTTCAAGGCTGAGTGGAATCTTGATCCGCATCTAAGTATTTTTCTGTGCTTGGACTGAAATAGTTTACTCAAAGTGCTGAGCCCTTTGGATGGATTGGAAAAGTGCTGCTCATGGCCTGAGGGCTTGTAATCCGCAGCGTGAGGGTCTCCGAGCAGCTCTCTCACCTTGGGTGAGGCGTCCTTGTGTAAGTAGTGATAGGGCTTTTTGCCACTGTTGTCACGTATGTTGCAGTTGGCACCATAATCACGCACCAGAACACTCAGGACTGATTCGTGGCTGTGAATAGCAGCCATGTGTAGTGGGGTGTAGCCGTCGTAGCTCTTGATGTTAACGTCAACCCCTGGCCCACCTTGCTGTGAAAGAAGAAGGATCTTGCGCACCATTTCACTGTTTCCTTGTTTAGCAGCCCAGTGAAGTACTGTGAAGCCAGAAATGAAGTTTCTCTTCTCTGCCAGCTTGATGTCCTGGAGCAGAAGCTGGCAGATTTGATCCTGCTGTCCTGCAGCACACTTCACAAACCACTCATGTTCTCTTGGCCCTAGAGGGAAGATGACTGACTGCTTTGCATCCACACCTGGTTTGGTGTCTTTGTTGACCCTTTTCAGGGCTGGTGAAGCAGGTGCCACCAAGTGCCTCTGCTTGGTCCTGGCTGATCTGTACAAGTCATATCCATCAGTCACTTCACTCAGACATGCTGCCACAGTCCTTTCAGTTCGTTCATGGGCCATCTTCAAATCTGCCGGAGCAAGTATCATTACTTCTGGATATATATAGAACACAGTTTTAGTCACTGCTGATCAGAGGATAAAAGCATTTTCAATAAGTCAGTTTTTGTCCCTTATTGTAAAGATTATTTAGTTTACTGTGTTTTTTTATACATGAGATTTAGATTAATGCTTTTAGAAAGGCAAGGCCAAAAAGCAGAAAAAATAATCAAATATCCATACCAACTGTAGGATGTTTTTTCCACTCTATCTTCAATTTTTTCAGATTCCACTTCTGCTTTCCTCTTTTGGTTTTCTTTATTAGGTCTCTCCTGGATTCCACCTCCTTTGTATCTATATATTCATTCTCGATGCCTCCAGCACACCAGCTCCAGAAATGCCTCATTGTTCAATCTGTCCTCTTCAGTGTCTTTCCACAGACTGATCTGTAAAGGTGTTCATGGGATTCCCCTCATGTGTGACATTATGACGCGGGACATATGGGGTTCTAAAGTTCCAAGGGTGGAGATGAGTTGTTTTTCTTTGAATTTCCTAATTTAATTGCTGCCATAGCAACAACTGACAATGCAAACAGATATGTCATTAATGCAGCGACTCTAACAGGTTCCTCAACCTGGATTGATTAACCATGTATGGCTCACCACCGGAGACTGTGATACATATAAAATTCCAAAGTGTACTTAATTCTGAGCAAAATCTAACTAGCCTCATTACTGCTGAACTATGAGGGCCCGTTTAAAGAGAAATCAGGGGAACTGTACTTGCACATACATATGAAACATTTTCACATAAATAGCCTACTACTTACATTTGTGCATAATAATTTAAACTTGCATATACATGCACTTGCACATTCAATCACTGATGCGTAAACCCAGAGTTGCACTATGCTTGTGTGTGTATGAGTGTGGCTGCTGTCACAGAACGTTCGCCTCCTGCGAGTCACAGGGTTTGGCCCGCCACGTGACTTGGGAGTATATGTTTATGGCCATGCCTGCACACACCTGTACCTCATCTTGTTTCTGTATTTAAACCCTTGTTAGTGTGTACAGTATTGTTGATCATTGTTGGTGTAGCCTGTGGATGTCAAGATTAGTCTCGTTATTGTTAAACGTATTCATGTTCATGTTATATGTGAGTGCCGTTATGTTGTATGTAATAAATGTTTGTCCATGTCGATTGAGTCTGTGCATCCTGCTCCCTGCCCTCGGTACTCGGGCCACCTCGTTACAGCTGCGTGTGTGTAAAACAATTTTCAGGGTGCCGGAAGTCATTTCATTGTAACAGCAAGGCAGATATTTAACATGTGTACAGTGTGCATAATAGACAGAGGAAGATTGTTGAACTATTAATATTAGGACAGTTATGACGTTTGTGTAATACGTAGTGCTTTCTACCTATAAAGTAGTGCTTCTCTTAATGACAAATGTAACTGTTTTCCCATATATAATTGTGTGCTTTATATTGTTTGTAAGAACTTTTCTTCTCATTTAGAAATATGTGGACTAAGTGATCAGTTTGTCTTATTATTTAATATGCTCAGTCTCACTATTGTTGGCAGATTTCATCACATTATTACGAAGGTGGATACGTTATCTTATAATTATAAGCAGTGTGAGATGTGAAGCTAAGTGAATTACATGTGCAGAGTTTCTTTCTAACAATAGCCTGTTTTGTATAGGCCGGCTAGCTGACCACTTAGTAAAATTAAATGTGATTGCTGAGCTTGTTGCAGGTGAGTCATTTTAATTTGATTTCATTGTGTTTAATTTTTAACTCAGATGCATTAATCTGAACATTTTGTGTTCTAGCTGCAAGCTAACACTGACTTAAGCTGTTTTATAGTTAGCTTGAAATAACTGAGGTTCATCGCTGGGTGCTGTTCTTTTTTTTTTTTTTGTATTATTGATCAGGAAAAAAAACTACAATGGATGAGATGGACGTTTTCTATGTATGATATGAAATTTGAGTATATCAGTGAATGTTACTCTGTAAATGTATAAGAATATGTAGATAAGATTATTATGAGATCATTATTTATAATCAAATGACTACACTATATGACAACAGCTTCTTTTAATTCATATATTTTATTATATTGTTATTATGGAAGAAGTTGTAACATTTACTGGGAGGTGCATGGCAGAGCGAGACATACCTCCTTTGGGCTTGCTAGCTGACCCCTCAGTGAAATTAAATGTGGTTGCTGAACTTGTTATAATGTGGAAAATAAAAGGAAACCCCTTTTATCCTCAACCTGGTGTGCATCATTGAGTGGGACAGAACACCGAGGTCCCACTAGCTACTATTTTACATCCCCATTCAATCTAATGACATTCTATATAATATAACTTTAGTTTCGAGCTAAATACCTACAATTAGATTATTTATTTCAGATCACATACTTTCAAATAAAACAATAAAGGATTCTGGTACTTATTTTTATAATGACTGTGAGACATTCTAGATACCACAGCATAAGCAGACGGACAAACCGATTATGGCACATGCTCTTCCCCAACACAAACCTGACATATGATAATTTACATAGTACTAGTTTCTACTTGAAATGTGTTACAAAGACACCTGTTGTTCTTATTCATTTGGTGCTATTCTGATATGCCTCTACCTTTATTTCCTTGTGTTTGCACTGACTGTGTCTATGAAAGCAGGGAGCAGGCGTGTGTGTCTGTCAAGGCCGTGTGCGTTTGGAAGCGCTCTCAATGTCCGGTTAACTGTAGAGACATTCAAGCCTGGTAAACTGTTGTCAGATATTCAAGCTTCAGTGTTAGACAGCAAACATTCAATTGGCCGAGGTTGTCCTGCAAATTACAAACGTTTAGGTTTAAATGACCTCATATGCAATCACAGCTTTATCAAATGAAAATGGAAAAAGAAAGAAAAAATAATTCTGCTAGAGGCAATGCGTGCAGGAAAACTGCTATTAGCACGTCCATCGTTTTTGAGGTGATTAACATTGCTTTTCTAAGACAGACATCTGTTTTTGACATCTTTTACTTTTAAATCCTATAAATGGTGACTGCTCCATTTTATTTAAATCTGGATCTTAAAAACATTTTCCTTTGTGCAGGTTTTGATTAAGGATTACAGGTACAGCATCATTTTGTCTTGGCTGCTCATCCATCAGATAAAAATAAATAGCTCATCAAATAAATAGCAAATACCCGGTGTTGTGCAGTGAGCCCAGTCAGCCAAACCCTCTTTGTGAAACAGAAAATCTCAAGTTTGTTTCAACTCTAAGCCAACTAACTGAGTTTTCACTAAACCTGCTTTCTGATACAGGCTGCTGGTTGTACATTTTTAAGTGTTCTAAGTGTTCACTGACCTTTTTTGGCCAACAATGTGGATG
The DNA here is from genome assembly GCF_041902795.1 of Electrophorus electricus. Classification (NCBI taxonomy): domain Eukaryota; kingdom Metazoa; phylum Chordata; class Actinopteri; order Gymnotiformes; family Gymnotidae; genus Electrophorus; species Electrophorus electricus. The sequence goes on along the minus strand of NC_137497.1, from coordinate 23,272,160 downwards.
TTTACTCAATATGCTTCCTAACAGACATGATGAGTACAACTGTGAATTTGTGTGTTTTTAATTATTGTTAGACTGTGTTTGTCTATAATTGTGACTTAGCTCATCAGAGCACTATAACAGCTTTGGCTAGGCAACAAAGCTGTAAAAGAGTGATGAGAAAACCAGCAAACAGAAGTGAAAGTAGAAGGAAGGGAAACACAAGGAAAGACCAACGTAGCTTAAATGTTGTATTATACACAAACACGCACAAACGCACGCACACACGCGCACACACACACACACACACACACACACACACACACACACACACACACACACACACACACACACATAATGGAGTAGCATCAGGAATAGAGTTTGTTTTTTGTTTTTTGCTTTTAATACCCAAAAAAGTCCATTTTACCTGATGCCATATAGAACTCATGGCACTGCTGTATATTCTCTCCTGTTCTCATGAATTTGCTAAGGTACTGTAGAGCAAGACCGTTGTGCTTTGTAGGTCATTAGAAGGACGTTGTAATAGTAGGTGTCATCATCACTGAATCTGATGCCCGAGGACATTATCAGCTCTTCACAATTTCAGCCTGTTATCACACAGCTGTAAATAATAGCGATGGCATGATACCAGTTTTTCTGTACCATTCCAATGTCAACATCCTGTGTTTTAATGTCACCCAATATGAATACTGATCTGATATTTTTTCATTAAAAACCTGCAACAGTAAACATGTTGGTGAATGGTTTGTTTTGGACCAAATAATCTTTTTTTTTCTTGCCTGAACTCTCTGGTCCCTCCCAAGGTAGTGCTGGGAAGGTCTCATCAATCTCCCCTCTGCCACTGGCCATCTCATCTCTGCTGATGTTCCCTGAGAAGCAGGTTATTCCTGCTGAAAATGATATACAGACAAATTTCAAATTAGCCTAGTGTCCTCAAAGTAAGACCTATACTCCTAAATTTCATTGTACAGAATTAGCTAAAGTATAAAATGCATTGCCATTAAAGGATAGGATCACCACAGTGTAAAACATGTCTATACAAATCTGTATTGAGATAAAGGGAAAAACACAAAGAAAAAAATAAGTCTTTCAAACCGGACGAATAAATGTCCGAGTGAAATTCAACACCAGGTGAAAGTTATAGCCACCAAAGATTAAACTTTTTTTTTTCAATCAATATACTTTAAACTAAATGGACCTCTACAAAATAACAAACCTCCATATAATAAATTTGTCAGTTAGCTGGTGCATTTGGACCTCACCATGTTTCTCTTGCACAAGCTGGATTTGATCTACTGCACTTGCACATGAACAGTAAAAATATATTAAGATATATTTTTACTAATGAAAGGAACAAAATAATGGAGCTATACATCACTCCCATTAGTCCATGGGCTACCATTAAAGGCTTGACCATTGTGGTCAGATACATGCTCTCTAGACTATATGATGTTTTGGAAATGTCTTTTTAGTACTAATATATGGTAAATATGCATTTCATTTCATTTTCAGTTCACTGCAGTTCATTTAAAATCACTCAGCAATCAGGCCCATGACATAACGGGTCATTAAACATTGTCAGTTTTTCCCAATTTAAGAATGATCATTAGACAAAAACTCTAATCTATACATTCCATTTCAAATGATCTGAAGTAAGTAAACAATTAACAATGCCTGTAACAAAAGATTCAAATAATGTTAAAGGTGTTGAACCTTCATGAATCTGTCCATAGCCATGAGGACATAGAGGTTCCCGGCATTGGTGGTAGGAAAAGGGCCAAGGACGGACGATGGTGACTGTCTCCATGGATGCACTAAAGCAGAGAGACTGAAACAGGGTCTTCACTGTGGTCACAACAGCACACATACAGCTCGACATCAGAGCGCCAATCCAGCCATTAAAATGTCTGCAGCAGCAACTTTCCCACATTGAAGTGCCCCACGCCACACGACTGCCTGATATCAGTACCCCACGCCACACAAATCCCTGATATCAGTACCCCACGCCACATGTCTCCGACACTAGTACCCCACGCCACACTTCTCCCTGACACGAGTGCCCCAGGCCACACGACTCCTAGATACAAGTTGTCCACCTAACACTGTCATTCACTCTGACCCTGATCTAACACACCTAACTGTCCCCCACCAATCCCAGTCCATGTTATTTCTTTGGATTTGTGAATGTGATTTTCTTTACTAATGTCCTACACTTTTTCAATAAATTAAATTACCTCTCAAAGAAACCTCTTCATACAGTTCCAAAATGTCAGATGACAAAATGTTTTGATGAGTGAAAACTGCTGATAAACAGTTAAAGCCAGTATTTGTGCTTGTATTAATATGCCAGATAATTTTTTTTTAAATCATCTTCTGAGTATGTGTCACTAAGAACAGCTGATATATAAAAAATGTAAAGACTTTTAGTAGCTTTTCAGTTCATTTAAATCATTAGTCAGGCCAATCAAATCGAACCAAGAGAGCAGCCAACACAACCTGCACTAAGATGAGCTACAGGTCTCTCCAGGTTTGTCCTCCATTAAACCTTTATTAAAACTGTTAACTGTAGTGTATTTTAAGTGTGACAGTGTATCCACTGTTTTTAGTGAAATGGGGAAGACTGTTGTCTTCCTTTATTGTGCCTGCATACACCTGTATACAGTCCTCTTTGTGAGACTGTTTTATGTGACAAAAAAACCCAAACAATCACCATCATCACCTCTGTGAGTGAGTGTGTGTGTGTGTGTTGGTGAGAGAGTGTGTGCTTCATGGGTTGAGCACCGTGGGGATGTCACTCCACATGTTGGTCATGGGTACATAGGCCATAGGCCTCTACGCAAGTGATCGGCACCATCAAACCCACCCACCTACCAATGCAGAAAACAGGAGAAAGTTTCATCTGGATGTTTTACTTTGGGGATGAAGTTACATCCATTACTTCATATCTGGGAACTGCAGATCCTGTTATGGTTGGTCAATTCTGCAGTCTCGACAATAGCAGACATTTTGCACATCCTCCATTGGTAAAAACCATAGCGTGTGTGATTGAGGTATGTTACTATGCATTATATACACGTACACTGGGCGTGAGTGTGTGAGTAGTCGTGGCCAAAAATTTTGAGATTGACAAATGTTGGGTTTCACAAGTGTTTAGATCCTTTTGTCAGATGTTTATATGGTACAGTGAAGTACAATTATAAACATTTCATAATTTTAATTAATTTATTTTTTAACTTTTTATTGGTTTAAGCAAAGACTTAACATTTACAGTGTTGACCCTTTTTTAGGACTTCTGCAATTCACCTCGGCATGCTGGATATCAGCTTCTGGGCAAAATCTTAACTGATGGCAACCCATTCTTGCCTAATCAGTGCTTGGAGTTGATCACAGTTTTTGTTTGTCCACCCTCTTTTTGAGGATAGACCACAGGTTCTCAGTGGGATTGAGATCTGGGGAGTTTCCTGGCCATGAACCCAAAATGTCAATTTTTTGTTCACCGAGCCACTTATCACTTTTGCCTTGTGACATGATGCTCCGTCATACTGGAAAAAGCGTTTGACAGCGAAGTATGACATCCTAAGATGGCGGCTTCGTAACTAGCAAGTTAACCAGCTATCTACCTAGCTAGCTAACTAGCTACTGAAATTCTGGCTCAGGATTAATAGTTATGTTGGTGTTAACAAACTAGCAAAGATTAATTAGCTACCATGTTTCATTCTTTGGAAAGGTGCCATTTACAGCGATATAGATGGCTCCTTATGTGGTGTTGTGTATCTTAAACGTATTGGTTTGATGGTATAAAAGATTCACTTTTGCTAGCTAATATAGCGTTAACTAGCTCGCTTATAGAACTAGCTAGCAGCAAACGTTCGCCATTAACCGAGATCACAAAACTATGTAAAACTAGGAAACACTTTGCTCCATTCGTTGCACACAAGGTTACATTTCAAACAGTAATTTATCATCGATGCTTACTTAGTACTTTTGTTTCTCTTATTGATAAAACTGGTGTAGAATTTCTGGCAGCCGCAACCCTCATGTTTGTCCAGTGAGAAACAAACTGCGTGGCGGTGCTCATCTCTGCACAACTGAATTATTGAAGTACGTGTTTCGCGCTGACATTTTTCGGGGACACTGCGTGTATATAACCAGATATGACTTCTTTTCCGTCTTCTGTGTCCGTTTTCTTGTTGTTCATGATTTTTCTTCAAGAGAGTGGAAATCTTCCAATTAGTTCGTCTGTCTAGCCAGATATCGTTTTGGACAGGTAAACATCTGCTGGCCCTAAATGATGGTTTTGGCTGAACGTACACGATAAAGCATCAAACTATTGGCTGTGGAAAAACAACAACCACTGTTTAAGACAAGACATGGGGTGCGTAAAGCTACCACACAAAACCACGAAAGAGCTTAAAGTTTCCACTTCTATAAACAGACCTCAGGCTGGAGAGAGAGTGAGAGAGAGAGAGACGAATTTTGAAACAGTGGGTTTATTACCAGAATTAACAGTATGTTCTAGGATATAGGAGGCATCCAAACGTGTGTGGTTTCGGTCCTGCAGTGACTCTTCAGCCAGTGAGAGTACTCACATCCAGAGGGGCGCAGACAGGTGTGTGAAGGTGCGTGGGATCAGTCAGAATTCTTTTAAGCAGTGTGCAACAGTTTTGCAGTGAGTAAGAGATACCAGTCCCATGCGCCTGTAAAAAATAACACACCTGTCACTAAAGCCCCTGTCAGCTACACACGTCACTAACACTGTAGTCATCAAATCATCTGTTACGAATACACCTGCCGTCGTTTACTAACTGTTCCAGCACACCTGTTATCTTACACTGCATCAGTACATGTGTGTTTCTGTCATTGTGTTTTTTGTGTGTTGCATGTATATTTTTTTCCCCGACACAGGAGCTCGGACATGAGATGATTTGAGATGTAGTGACTCAGAAATGCAGACTCACCAAAAACCAGCAAGAGGAGGAGGAGGAGGATAGCCTTCCTCACACCTGCAGTGTGTCTGTGGAGAGACAGAGGGAGAACATAGCAATACAGAGTACAGAGTTGTATACACAAACACAAACATGCGCATACACACTCATGCACACACAAACTTAACCTGCTGAGCAGAAAAACATCAAGCAGAGAGATTTCAGAGGTCAGGCTGTTCCCAGCCACCAGTAGAGCAATGTAAAGGCACGAGCTAGCCGCTGCAGTCTAGCAGGTCTTTGTGTGCCTTGCAGCAAAGTGGCTGGGGTTCAACTTCCCTTTGGTTACTTACTTTTCTTGTTTACCTGTGCACGATCTAACTGTTCTGCACACGGGCCCACTGTTTGAGCATGGTTGCTCACCGAGTAGGCTGGCAGGGTCATCACTTAGCTGACCTGGGTTCATGCCCACCTTACAATACCTAAAGACAATATGGGGTTAAAGGAGTGTAAACACAAGACACATGTTGACAGAACAAAGACATGAAGCCGCAGTGGCACCATGTAGTGTTACCATTTATTTTTTAAAAGTGTTTTATAACATTTTTATAATACATTAGACTATAGAATATAATAACACTAAAGTTTAAAATAAAGTTAATGTTTTATAGTGCTGATAAAAAAATAATTACAATCTGAAGAAATATACATATAATGTAAAACAAGCAATTTCCCTTGTTTGTGACTTTTGTTTCTTTTGAGTATGGGATGGTTTTATTAAGACTTTCTTGGTATGAACTCTGATCTCATGTTCAGTTGAATAATAAGTGTGGATAAGAGTCAATAAAAGTATCTCACCATTTTATATGTTTGGTTTACTCCTTTGTCAGTAAGTTATTGAATGGATGAAAGATTGTTGTGTATTATTTTTTGAAATTGTCTTTTGTTTTGTCTGTGGAATGCGCCTACAGGCACAATATTGCGGTATTTGGTTGCTCACCTCTAACGCTTTCTAAGCAGAGAGAAATGGAGACTAACAGTTTTTTTTTTTTTGAAGGGCTTTAGATTAGACACGTACTTTTATGACTTTTATAAATACAAAATTAAGTTTACTTGATTAAAAGCAAAACATTCACAAAGTTTGAACCATGAGCTCAGAATACTAAAAATTAAAACATGTAATATATATAAAATGTGTATATTGTATGAAGATGTGCTGCTGCATGATAGTACACATTGCTGGTATGTATACTTTGAATAGATATTACATCAACACTATTAATAATATATTAAAGTAGCTTAATAAGCACTGCTCAAAATGATATTCCTATGTAGTGTTTCTCAGAGGTTTATCATACAGCTTGACTGCCAGCTAAAACAGGATTTACCACTAGTGCAATATTCCACATATGCTGGCCAAGGGGATCTCCAGTGCTGAAAAATCACACTGAAAAAAACAGTGGTGGCACTTGGCTATCAGTTCAAATTTGAAAAAACTCTGCTGTGGCAGTTTTTAAAAATATATTTATATTGAAGTCCTACTTTTAATGGGGTTTAAATGCTCACTCATACAGAGAATGTATGATTACTATATCTATGACTTTTCCCATAATGCCAAATCACTTCCACTACCACCAAAGAGTGACAGCCTTTGACTTTCACAACTGCAAGATCGGGCAATTTCTACTGTACTATTATTTATTTATTTATTTAGAAATCAGTATTAAAGTACTAATGTGGTTAATGGGGCTTAGAGACAGTTATCTATTACTTACTTATTGTCTTATGGTTTTACTCACTGTAAGTAATGCAGTCATTTACATAACGATCTGTAGGTCTATGCAGTCTTTAAAATCAAATCAGCTTTGGAGAACAAGTGTGCAACCATGGCACTGAAGGTTTCTGTTGCTTCCAGAGGATGCAAGGCACTGACCCTGGTTTATTTCACATGCACAGGTGCAGGAGCTGAGATACAAGACAAATAAAACAAATCTGAACAGGACTATTGCCTAAAATGACTGACTGACTGTTTTTTTCCCTACTTATGAAATCTAAGGTTAATTTAGGAGTTTTATATGTAATCTCTTTCGTACATTCTTGTTTATCTTGCTGCAATTTTCACTACAGACTCTATTCTCTAATATCCTTAGAGGTGCCATCATTTAATACATTTTCTAGTTTATCTGATGAAATGCTCTATGATACACAGAACCAAATAACTCAATTAACTCAATACTCTAGTATTCTAGGGTGAAGTAAATGTCAAAAGAAGTCATTTTTTTAACCCATTGATCCTATGCTCACCTGTCTGTTGTCCCACCTGGTCAAGCCCACAGTTCCTTCTCCCTATTAACAACAGAGAGAAATAAACCTTCACAACAGATGTGTCTTTGGCTCCAGGGGGATTAGAGGCAGCCTGGCCAGCCTGGCACTTGTCCTGACTCTTTGTTTTTTCAAAGGGTGGGTAGCCCTGAGATGGATAGAGCTGGTGGAGTGTGATCAGCCTTCACACTCACACCACTGCTCTTGGTGCCTGGCTCTACAACCAGAGAAGGGAACTGAGCCTGGCTGCATCACTGACCTTCTTCGAGGAGTCTGCCTGTTGACTTTTCACCATTTTTTTCCATCGGTGGCCTTCAGCAGTGCCGCTAATCTTGTACCCGTGCCAGACTTTCTCAGGTTTTGCGAGGCTTGTGGTTTATATTCCTTTCTCTGGGGGAAAATCTCTGGGAAATGGTGGCTGCTTTCTCCCCTGTGTGTCAATAAAACAAAAAGGAGAATATTCGGGTTTGCCATTGCCTCCGTAGGTTTGTTGGGTGGAGCTGGGATGTACTTCACATCAGGGAAAATGTTCTTCTTTGTACTTCCAGCTCCCCTCATTGTGATCTCACTGAGGAAAACTAGAAAATATATTAAATCTTTAAATACTTTACAAATAAACATTAAATTATACCTCTATAAACTTGTATTATTCTATGCAACATTCTCTTAATGCAAATAACACATACATAAAAAAGATAGTACAAAGTACATAGTACAAAAAGTGCATATTAATAATAGTGATCATTTTGATATTATTTGAAGTTTAGCAATTGATATCCCACTAAATATATATTAATACACATTCTCTGAAATTAAACCATACAGCATTCTCCTTATCTAGGCTAAACACATAAATAAAACAGAAATATTAAATAATTTGTAAGTATATTTGCCCTCTCAGTGCCCATGGACCACCAGATCTACACCTTTACCTAAGATGGGAAGTAGTTAATAAAATGCCTGACTGAGTCTTGAACCTTTACAGAAAGGTTATTCCAGTGTGGGAGCTTTATTGGAAAAGGCTCTGCTGCCTGTGGTAGATTTTCTTATTCTTGGTATTAGTAAAGAGCCTGCACCTTTTGATCTAAGCAGATGTGGTGGATCGTAATGCACTAGGAGTTCTCTAGGTACTATGTGGCATAACCATTCAGTGCTTTATAGTTCATTAGAAGTATTTTATAATCAACATGAAATTTTACTGGGAGCCAGTATAAAGTAGCTAAGATAGGAGTGATGTGATCAAATTTTCTAGTTCCAGTAAGAACTCTGGCTGCTGCATTTTGAACTAGCTGAAGCTTGTTTAGGCACTTAATGGTGCAGCCAGATAGTAAGCCATTACAGTAGTCCAATCTGGAAGTGGTAAATGCATGGATTAGTTTTTGTGCATCATGTGAGGAGAGCATGTTCCTAATCTTTGACATGTTCCTGAGGTGGAGAAAGGCAGTCCTAGAAATATTATTTACATGAGCTTCGAACGAGAGACTGGGATCCATAATAACTTTAAGATCTTTAACAGAGAAGATGTGATTGGGAGATCATCGAGGTTCACTGAGTAATTAGAGAGCAAGGACCTAGCTGTCTCTGGGCCTAATAAATGCACCTCTGTTTTGTCAGGATAAAGTAAGAGAAAGTACCTCAACATCCAGCGTCTGATATCTTTTATGCATATGTCAATAATGCTCAGATGAAATAGGTCCTGTGGTTTGGCTGAGACATATAGCTGAGTATCATCTGCGTAGCAGTGAAAACTAGAACAGTGTTTACGTATAATGTCACCAAGAGGTAGCATATATAAAGGAAAAAAAACAAAGGCCCTACATCATTGTGGGACACCATAACTAACATTGTTATATGCTGAGAAGTCTCCATTTATGTTAACAAAATGGTACTGACTGACTAGATAATATTTAAATAAGGAAAGGGCTATTCCCCTAATCCCAACAACATTTTTGAGTCTATGTAGTAAAATGATGTGATCTATAGTGTCAAATAATATAAGAAAAGAGACATAACCCTGGTCAGAAGCCAACAACAGGTTATTAACTACTTTAATTAGTGCTGTCTCCGTACTATGATTAGGCCTAAACCCTGACTGAAAGACTTAGTTTATCTGATTCAGATTCAGATATGACCTTAGTTACTGAGCTACAACTTTTTCTAGGATCTTGGAAATAAATTAATGGTTTGAGATTGGCTTGTAGTTTGACAGCTCACATGGGTCAAGGTTAGATTCTTTTGATAAGTGGTCTAATTACTGATAATTTCAATGGTTTAGGAACATAGCCAATGTTCAAGGAGGAGTTTATTAAATTTAGTAAAGGTTCAGTTACTTCAGGTAGGATTTCCTTAAGGAAGTGTGAGGGCAGTGACTCTAGTAAGCAATTGGAGGATTTTGAGCACGAGATCAGAGATGTAAGTTCTGGGTCTTGGATCGGTGTAAAGGATTCTAGAGTCATTTTGGCTTGGTTGTTTTGATCTCTAAGTAGCTGCTGGATGTCATGTTAATACTATTAATGTTATCTCTCATGTGCTTACTTTTCTCATTAAAGAAATTCATTAACTCATTACTACTCTGTGATGTTGTAATCTGAGTATTGGTGTGACTTTTATTTCTAAGTAGATGTGCAATTGTACTAAAAAGAAATATAGGATTATTTTGGTTATTTTCTATTAGGGTCGAGAGATAAGCTGTTGGAGTGTTAATAAGTGCTTTTCTATACTTCAGAAAGCTCTCCTTCCATGCAAGCTGGAAGACTACAAGCTTAGTGTGGCACCATTTATGTTCTATTTTTTGAGCGTTATACAAATTTTTGTCCATAATTCTTTTTATTCTTAAGTGGAGCAACAGTAAAACTGGCCTAAGATCAGTGAAACAAGGATGAACTTGTTCTTTTGACATGCATCTGGGATGTGGTACATTAATTTGTCCACTAGAGGGGGGATGTATTACTGTAGATGTTATAATGGGCCAGTGTATCAATGAATGTTATCAACTTGAGTACAAAAGAGTGACACCCAGTCATGACCTGAACTTGTCATGTGATGGTAAACCCAATAAAAGGGGGCTTATTTATTAATTTATTTATTAATTCTCATGCTCTGTGTTCTGCCTGTCAGACGCTGCAGGGTAGGCCGTGGACCCAGAAGCGATAGAGACGGATGTACTCTGGGTGAACCCAGGCAGTACACCTCACTGGGAGACTCCTGCAAACAACATATCCTACTCTAATATATCACTACATACTACAATATTATATAACATTATAACATGGACTACACACTATAATACATCACACATAATCCCTTCACAAACACACATGCACACCAAAGACAATCCTTGTCCAAACACACACACGCACACACACGTGTGCTTGCACACAAACACACACTGTAATGCATTGTTCTTTACATATTTTCTGGAGGACAGAAAGAGCAGCAGTAAATGCTTTGTCAATATTTTATCATCATAAAATCCATATTTTACAGCATAATATAAAACACATAAGTATTGTACTTATACAAATACTGCACACATGCCTACTCAGTTATATGTACAGCAGATATTGCTTGTAGTGTGTGTGTGTGTGTGTGTGTGTGTGTGTGTGTGTGTGTGTGTGTGAATATGTAAAGTATATATAAATACATTAAATACACTAATACCAATAATACATTATTAATAATATTAACATTACTAGCATTACAACAGTGCTAACATTATTGGAATAAAAAGTGATGTGTAAATTTTTCATCTTTCTGTGTTTTGGTGAGTGACTGTACAACTTTCTTACAGGAAGTTGGTAGATCTGGATGGTTTCTCCATCTTGGTCATAGGCAAATGTTCCAAGAGGTTTTCCTTCTTCGTTTTCATGTGTCAGTCCAAGGGAAGTGCAGGAGTGTATAAGAATGTGAACACAATACACCCTGGAACCCCTTAAACAGGAGCAGCTCTATCACGAGATGACATTATTAATTAAAACTATTAATTAAAACTATTATTGTGCTTTCATTGGCTACATGTATTTAACATTGGTTAAAATACACTATTTTAAAAACCCACACAGCATAATGCATAAAATTAGATGCACATGCATAACAAAATCATTACAGCAGCCTCAGGCAACATTGGTGTTGTGTGTGTGTGTGGGTATGTGTGTGTTTTTCATGACTCACATGAACGGTGAAGTCCTTTGGAGTGCTGTTTATGTGTCCAGTGGGTGACACGTTACGAGGGATGTGTTCCAAGGTAACGTGGGTAATCTAGACGGGGTAGGACAGAGCAATAACAGGAAACTTTGGGAACCACAGACCGCCCGGCAGTTAACAGGGTAGACCTCAGGCTGGAGAGAGAGAGAGAGAGAGAGAGAGAGAGAGAGAGAGAGAGAGAGAGAGAGAGAGAGAGAGAGAGAGAGAGAGAGAAGAATTTTGAAACAGTAGGTTTATTACCAGTATTAACAGTATGTGTTCTAGGATATAGGAGGCATCCAATAAACGTGTGTGGTTTCGGTCCTGCAGTGACTCTTCAGCCAGTGAGAGTACTCACATCCAGAGGGGCTCAGACAGATGTGTGAAGGTGCGTGGGATCAATCAGTGTGCAACAGTTGTGCAGTGAGTAAGAGATACCAGTCCCATGCTCCTGTAAAAAATAACACACCTGTCACTAAAGCCCCTGTCAGTTACACACGTCACTAACATGCCAGTCATCAAAATATCTGTTACCAGTACACCTGCTGTCATTTCCTAACTGCTACCAGCAGACCTGTCAGCTTACACTGCATCAGTACATGTACGTTTCTGTCATTGTGTCTTTTGTGTGTTGAGTGCAAATTTCTTTCTCCACACGGGAGCTCGGACATGAGATGATTTGAGATGTAGTGACTCAGGAATGCAGACTCACTAAAACCCAGCAAGAGGAGGAAAAGGAGGAGAAGGAGAGCCTTCCTCACACCTGCACTGCGTCTGTGGAGAGACAGAGAGAGAACATGGCTATGCAGAGTGCAGAGTTGCATACACAAACATGCTCATATACACTCACGTACAGACACGCACATATACACGTTCACATGCACACACACGCATGTCCACACACAAATGTACCTGCTGAACAGAAAAACATCAAGCAGAGAGATTCCAGAGGTCAGACTGTACCATGCTGTTCCCATCAACAAGTAGAGCACTGCAAAGGCACGAGCTAAACAAACAAACAAACAAACAATACATCATTCAAACAGGTGATAATGATGATGATAAGGTCTGTTTAATATGGTGAGGAGTGAGCGCTTTTCAGAACCCAAACTCTGCCTCAGCTGAAGCCTGAACAGAACCTGAGAGAAGTTAGATTCTCTGTCTAACTGTCTCTTTCTCTCTCTCTCTCTCTCTCACACACACACACACACACACACACACACACACACACACACACACACACACACACACTCACTGGACTGTGTGCTCTGTGGGTAGTCACCATCCTCTGATGAGGATTTTCCTGAGGAGAAGTTTGCTGGCTCTGTGACAAGGTGGGGAGGAGATGATGCCTTTAGCTGTTCCAAAGCTGCCTGGAGGCTGGATCTCAGATGGAAAATCTGATGCTGGTGCTGAGAGTTGATACTGGGGGGACAAAATGCAAAAAGTCCTAAACATTCACGCAATAAGTGGTTTAATGAGTGAGCTGAGATAAAGGAAGAGAAAAGGCCCTCTTACTTCTTCACTTTAACTCGCAGTGCCTGCATATTTCTTTGAAGTGTCTGCACACACAAAAACACAAATACACACACAGTCATTTCAGAGAATTATAGCTGATATTGGTGCTGTCACACCCTTATTTGCATTTTTTTACATTTTTAGTTCAAGTGCCAATTCATTACAGTAATTTACAAGTACTGAAAGTGATTCTCTGGCTGGTATTGTCATCTAAGTGATACATTATTTTTTATTTCAGGATATCTTGCTTTACTCATTTGTTTTGTATTCTGTATTCTGCTGGATGATACTGTAGAGTGATTTTATTATATTGTATACCTGACAGTCCACACCATTCATTTGAAAAATAATCCTTTGTGCTCCACTGAATTATTATGACTCTCTCCCTCTCTGACTCTCATATTCTTTCTCTCACTCTTTTCCTCTCTCTCTCTGTCTCTCTCTCTCTCATTTTCTCACCAGCATGGCCTCCATGTTTCTCGCTCTGTCCTCAGACCATTTCATCATCTCATCCCTGATAGCTGACAACTTCACACTGAGCACATAATTCTGCAGGCAGCACCAGAGAGAGAGAGAGAGAGAGAGAGAGAGAGAGAGAGAGAGAGAGAGAAAGCAAGAGAGAGAAGAATGTTGAAATAGTGGATTTATTACCTGTGAGTAGTATAAAACAGTATTTGTTCTAGGACATAGGAGGCATCCAATAAACGTGTGTGGTGTCAGTCCTGCAGTGACTCTTCAACCAATGAGAGTACTCACATCCAGAGGGGCTTGGACAGGTGTGTTGAGCTGCGTGGGATCAACTGTGGTCTTTAATTCAATGTCTAACATTTGAGTACTGACAAAGGGGTAGCAGTACCATGCTCCTGTAAAAAATAACACACCTGTCACTAAAGCCCCTGTCAGCTACACACGTCACTAACGCTGTAGTCATCAAATCATCTGTTACGAATACACCTGCCGTCGTTTACTAACTGTTCCAGCACACCTGTCAGCTTACACTGCATCGGTACATGTGTGTTTCTGTCATTGTGCTTTTTGTGTGTTGCATGTATATTTTTTTCCCCACACAGGAGCTCGGACATGAGATGATTTGAGATGTAGTGACTCAGAAATGCAGACTCACCAAAAAGCAGCAAGAGGAGGAGGAGGAGGAGGAGGATAGCCTTCCTCACACCTGCAGTGTGTCTGTGGAGAGACAGAGGGAGAACATAGCAATGCAGAGTACAGAGTTGTCTATACAAACACAAACATGCAAATACACACTCATGTACACACATATACACATTCACATGCACACACAAACTTACCTGCTGAGCAGAAAAACATTAAGCAGAGAGATTCCAGAGGTCAGACTGTACCATGCTGTTCCCAGCCACCAGTACAGCAATACAAAGGCACGAGCTAAACAAACAAACAATACATCATTAAAACAAGTGATAATGATGCTTTTTCCACAATAACCACAAAATACAGCAGAAGGTAAACGTTTCATGAAAACATGGGACAAGCTGATGCTACTGCAGTACTAATTTACTACTGCTTTAGCATTGTTTTAGTATAACTATAGCATAGTTTTAGAATAGCTTTAGTATAGTGTTAGTGCCGCTTTAACACTGCTTTAGTAACAGTTCAATGAAGTACAATGAAGCAAATTCAATCTGACTAGGGGAGTTGGAGATGGAATTTAAGTATCTGGTGCACAAGAGGTATATGATGAGTATTAGGTATATGGTGAGTATTAAGTAAATTAATTGATGTATTGACAATCTGTTTAAAAAGCTTATTACAGTAATACTAATTTAGTACATACATGGCTATAATACATACAGACTTCCATGAATGTGTGTGTGTGTGTGTGTGTGTGTGTGTGTGTGTGTGTGTGTGTGTGTGTGTGTGTAAGAAGAAACACTGATTATAGCTTCTCATAAACTGGTTATAAACAGTTGAATATGACATCAGCACTGACCTGTAAATTCGGCCTCTGTGATGAGCTCACTGGTGTATGTGTCATGTGATTGGCTGAGGCTGCCATCATGGCTTGAGGTGTGGGAGGACTTGACCAGCCTGCGGTTGCCTGCCTTCCTCTTAAAGACCCTGCAGAGAAACAGAGACAGAAACAGAGAAAGAGGAAGAGGCAGAGGCAGAGAAATAGGGAGGGTGAGAAAGGGGCTGATGTACACCAAATACACGTGCACTCCTACACACACACATGTGTATGCACACACACCTGAAGGGGGTCTCTTTGTAAGAGATGGATCGAGTAGATCCATTAGAACAGGCTCCTGCAGCGTCATCATCGTGGGGGTAGTACCCACCTGTTAGTAAACGTGCACTGCACCTTGACATCTCTGCATGAAGAGAACATTAATTAACCAGTCAATCAATCAGTCAGTTAAAAGGATCTAATGTTTTCATTTATTCATATAGGCTTTCCAGGAATATAGGCATGAAGTTCCATCTGAACGTTACATTAATGAATAGGACATACACTAAAATGTACTTACTAAATAATTCAGTTTTATTTAAATAGCATGGGAGTCAGACTCAGAATCGTCCTTTGCTGCGATTCATGAATGGCTTCTCTGCAGGCTGAATAAGCGTGGTTTTCCTAGATAAGAATCTAGTCCTGGCCTAATCCAGAACTAAACAGTAGTGCCATCTCTGAAGTGTTGCGGTAGCGGGTGGTAGTGATGGGGGAGTGGCTAATGGTGGTGGAGGGTGGGAGGTGGTAGTGCTTGTGGTGAAGAGGAGGAGTGGGTGGTGGTGGGGGCAGTTCTGGGGGTAGATGAAAGCTTTACTTGCACTTAGTTTGCTACTCACGTCATTCAATTTTGGCTTCACAGGAAGGCATTCAGTCAAATAATAGAGAATCTACCGTCCACTATAGCTAACTAGCTAACACAATTACAATAAATAATAATAACAAATAATAGAGAATCTACCACCTGCTATCGCTATCTAGCTAACAAAATAAAAATAAATAATGATAACAAATAACAGAGAATCTACCGCCCGCTATAGCTAGCTAGCTAACAAAGTGACAATAAATAATAATAACAAATAATGGTGAATCTACCGCCCGCTATAGCTAGCTAGCTAACAAAGTGCAGATAGCCAGCACAGCATTGTTCCAAAGCTTTTCCGCATCAACAACAAATAATTATCTAACCGACTTATTTTGCACAGCGAAATAGATTAATTAAAAGACGCAGCCTTTGAACAAAAGTAATGTGCGTGCAGAGGCAGATGAAAAGGCGATAGCTGTCCAGGATGGGGTTTGACAGTTGCCAAAAACTCCTCCTTTTGCGTCGCATTTGGTTGTTTCTAAATGATCAGACTAGCACGACATTAACGCGCTTAATCTAATAATGTTCGCTCCCTAACGGTGGAGTATAAAGGAACTGCACATGCAAAGGTTTACAGAATCTAAACTCATTTTTCTTTCTTGTATGGGCAGGAATATTTTGAATTTCAAAGTAATTGCATTACGACTCTGTTTACTTTATAGAACATTCGGTATCGGTGGTATCCATATTACACGTCAAAATGTATTGGATTAAATATTTGTGATAAAGGATTTAAAATGTATACAATCTGAACACATTTAGTGCAGTACTTTTTAGTGCACGTACCTTTCACTGTAGCTTTCAACTGGGTTTGTTATCGATAAAGCCACCGACAAGAATGAAGATTGTTTAGTGTTTTGGTTTAAATGCTTAGCACATATTATATTGTTGCGTGACTTAGTTTACTACGTAATAATGATCAATTACACAAAAACTCGGTATCTCAGGCAACTTTAGAACCTTTGAGAGTGCATACAAGAATTGAATAAATGAAATATACTAGGTTTTATTTCTCTTGAATAATTTCTGTTAAAATAGGATGTAACATTATGAGTGTAATTATAAACAAAACAAAAGAAAAAAACAATGTTTACACAGCCTGTTGTTGGCCTACCCGACTCGGAAGAAAGATCAGAAACACCAGTTAGAGCTATGTGGAAGAGACTATTCTTTGCACTTTCAGCAGTCTTAGATGGCAAAGATTTGAATTAAGGTACTCCATTACCTTAGGTTAACTTAAATTCATTTGAAATTAATCTCACAGATGTCATTTTACCTGTCGCTCATCAGTAGATAGAAAATTGCCACATTTATGCCTTTATACAATAATAGTATTTTGCTATTCAAATGAAATTATGCCATCATTGTTAGTCATAGCGTTTTGTTTGAGTTTTAGATTTTGTTCTTGACCGCAGGCATTCATCTTCAGGCCAAAGGTGAAAGTACGTTTTGACTCAGTGAGTGTGCACACACGTGTCTGTCCGTGTTGTTGAACGTGGCTCTGTGGGACTCCAGGTTGTGGCGCATATTTATGTTAGCGCATCCGTGAACCAGCAGTAAACACTGAGCCACTGCTCAAACTGAAGCTGCGGTTGGGACACCTGTCCCCGACTGATCAATTTTACTAGAAAGACCCATTTGTCCAGTAAGCAGGGCATGCTAGAGAGAGAGAAGGGTAAGAGGAAGTGCAGGTTTTTCTTCTTTTTTTTTTAGCAGTGGTGCTGTTGGTGGTGGTGGGGGCTGTAGTTGGTGCAGATATGAGTTAAATAGATGTTACTCATACTGTATATGAATAAAAATATGTTGTAAAAATTCTCCAGTGTGTAAAACCTTAACAATGTCACTGAATTAAGCAGACTTCTTAAAACAGGACAGCCTGGACACTGAAGAAGAAACCACACAAAAAATAAACATTAATGTGCAATTTGTTATATGATATACTGGAAGAACACTTTGAAAGCCAATACTGTGCAGTTAGAGAAGCTGACCAAGTGCAAGGAAGACCTGGTTAACTGTAGAGATATTCAAGCCTGGTTAACTGTTGTCAGATATTCGCTCAGCAAACATTCCATTGGCTGAGGTTGTCCTGGAAATTACAAATTTTGTTGGCTTACATTACCTCATATGCAATCACAGCTTTATCAAATGAAAATGGAAAAAAGAAAGAAAAAAAATGATGCATTTGGATAGCAAGCCCACGTGTGAAGTACAGACTGCATAGATGAGTAACTCCAAACTGTTGGCACGCATTCTGCTAAAGGCAGTGCATGCAGGAAAACTGCTATTAGCACGTCCATCATTTTTGAGGTGATTAACATTGCTTTTCTAAGACAGACATCTGCTTTTGACATCTTTTACTTTTACATCCAATAAATGGGGACTGCTCCATATTCTGTGCGATTTTCACTGTTTTCACTAAACCCACTTTCTGAAACACGCCCCTGGGTGTACATTTTTAAATCTAAATGTGCACTGACCTTTTCTGGCCAACACTGTGGATGTTTACTCACTGCGCTTAATAACAGACATGATCAGTACAACTGTGCATTTGTGTGTGTTTATCTATCAAGGTAGACTGTGTTTGTCTATAATTGCGACTTAGATCATTGTTAGATACTGGAGCCTTTCTGTCTTCAGGCACCCAACACAAGCTCTCTGCCTATCAGCCATGACATGACTGCTTGACCGCGAGCTGGTCACCCGAGGTCATCCACTCCCTCTTCTTGTCTCCTTTACCCCTCCCTTTCTAATCTCTCTTTCTCTGTCTCTCTCTAAGCACAGGAGTGGCTCGTGGCTGGCATGCGAGCAGCTTGTGGCTCGTTCATGCAGAGAACATCTAATCTTTACTAACCTTGTCTTTTTCATTTTTACGTAGACCCTTAGAACATGCCTCACTTTTCCCTGTCATCCTGTAGATTTAGATAGTAGATATAGGACACATATATACTCTGTGCTTTCCTCAATAAAGTGGAACTCTCTTGATTCACTACCCTGGTGTCAGTGTCTCTTGACTTCCCCAGATCGATCTGACTACAGAGGATGGAGGGCATAGGGTAACTTGGAAGAGATCAGACCTGAAGGACTGGTCACTTTGAACCAGTTTCTAACAGTGTTGGTCAGAAGTGCGATACTGCGCAGGTAAGTGGCAACCTAGTATTTAATGTGTCTTCTTCCTGCTCAATATCTCTGTGCTTAAATTTAGTTTAAATTTAGTTTAGGTGCGTTTTTATCTCAAATAAGGTGGAAGAAGTCTCGTCCATTAGTACGAGCTGAATGTTGAATTTTGTATTTGTTATCCTGCCTGTTGAAAAGGTGGAGGAAGTCTCGTCTATTGGCACGAGTTGAATTTTGTGTACACTGTGTAAAGATTTGTTATCCTGCATGAGACTTATTGAAACACAATTTATTGTTTATTGGTGAACCCTCCTTCCTCTGTACCTATTTGAGAGCTCTTTGTATAGTTGTATACTGGTTGTGATTTTGTTGGGTGACCCATGGGTTCCGTTGTTGGTTATGTAAAACCCAAAAAAGGGGAAACCCCAAAGGATTGGATGTTTCGGTGTGGTTTGAGCTCACATTGTGAGCTGTACATTGATAGTCTGGCTGGTTGGACTGAATGTGCTGGGTTTAGACACTATCCATGTACAGGCTCGTTTGAAAGGGAGTTTATAGTGCTTAGTGCTATGTTTATTTATGAGGGATATGGGGAGCCTAGCTGGGATTTTCAATATATGAAGAATTCTTGGCAGACCTGGAGTAAGGCCAAGCCAGTGTGGGACAAGGCGCATGGTGTAAAACCCAATAAGACTCCTGAGTCTGAAATAGTCATTTTTGCTGCCACACAGCTGAAAGGATCCCCTCCTCCACTTGTGAAACATGCACTGAAAAGAGAGGCTGCCACTCAGGCAGCCTCTGTGTCAAAGGCCACACACACATCTGAGCTGAATCAGGAAGCTGAGAGGGGGACTTCTGGAGGAGGAGCGGATGGCAAGCCGCACCCGCCCTCTATACTAACCTCGCCTCTCTACATCAGGGTGAGACTTCGGCGCACGGCTTCAGCCACCCCATGAATATTTCTACTCCATTCATGATACTGGGTGAGAAACTGTGTAGAGTTATGCCTCCTAGCATGACTGATATTAAAAATAGGTGGCTATCACATTTTTGTAGATCGTTCATGTTAATGCCCCTTCATGCACATACGCTATGTCCTTGACGTGTGAAGCTGTCTCCATGTTTTCTCATTGCTTGGTGCCGAATGATATCGATCTGTGTTTCTTACAAACTCAGGGTACACAACAGGCCCACTCTCACTGGGTTGATTAGGGCTGTAGTCCTGATAAAAATGGTCTAATCCGTGACCCGGATGGGTGTATCACCCTTCCTAAATCTATTTTGCCAGTACTTGCTAGTGATTGTAGATAGGTTTTCCACGTGGACTGAGGCGTTTCCTTGTTCTAAGCAAGACACCTGCACTGTGGTTAAAATCCTGGCCAAGGAGATAATACCGAGGTACGGTGTGCCTCGGGTAATAGATTCGGATCAGGGACCCTGTTTTATTTCTAAGGTAATTCAGAAACTATGCACCTACCTAACTATTGACTGGAAGTTTCACATCTCTTATCATCCTCAGTCATCTGGCATTGTTGAGAGAATGAATCATACCATGAAAGAAAGGTTAACAAAGGTCATGATGGAAACAGGAAAGAAGTGGATAGATCTACTGCCAGCAGTGTTGTGTGAGATCAGAATTACAGTCAGTGCCACCACCAAATTGTCTCCATTTGAAGTAATTTTTGGTAGACGCCAACGCAACGTCTCAGCTTATCAGCCATAATGTAACTGCATCCGCTCCCTCTTCTTGCATACTTTACCCCTCCCTTTCTCTTTTGCTCTCCCCATCTCTCTCTACGTACGCGAGCAGCTCATGGCTGGGTCATGCTGACTGTATCTAATCTTTACTAACCTGCTTCTTTCCTTTCTACGTAAAGCCTTATAAAATTCCTCACTTTTCCCTGTCATCCTGTATATTTATATAGTAGATATAGGACACACAAATATATATATGCTAACTGGCTTGTTAACTAACGGTAGGGTTTAGGCATTTTATATCTAATATTAACTAGCTAGCTAACATTAGCCCAAACATGTGGCTAGAGTTAGTTTAGCCTCCTGTATTGACACTGTATTTTCATTATGTAGCCCCGCCGATTTTCGGCAGTCGATTTTTCAGCCTTTTGACTTGGAACTATTCTGTTTACACTGGTGTTTGTAATGCTGAGTTACAGAAGATTGATGTAAAATAATCAACGGCTTCCACCAGTGAAAGAACCTCATATGGCTCAGAACCCCAAATGAGCACAACACGCTTTGGGGTTCCTACTGTCTCACTGTGCAGTACACCACTGTCTTCATACAGTTTTCCTGAAGGTACAAAAGGAATTCTGTACAGGTGTTGCTGGGTCACAGGTGACACAACCATGGAGTGGCCATTTTACCTCTGCAGCTGAATGTGTGCATGGATTTTTGTTCAGTGCAACTGGAGTGCGTATGGAGGATAGGATGGACCTCCCTGAGGAGTTTTACAGGTCAGTCATCGAGGCTGTGTATGATGAGCTCCACAGAATAATTAAGGCCAGGAAAAATGTGAATGTGACCCAAGCATTCATCAGTGGTGGTCTGGTGCTTGGAGGAGCTTTATCATTTGTTAATGTTATTCAGAGGGAACTGGCCCAGTTCCTCTACTGTCCCTCCACAGACGGCCCCGGATCTGCAAAGCCAACAACAGTAAGGACCACTGTGTCTGGTGTGGCTGAAGCTAAGACCAGGCAGACACACTGGATACATTGCCTAATGGGGAGGATCTCAAGAACTATCAGGAAGGTAAAGTAGTGGTCTATTTTATATATTTATGTTCTTAATGAATTTAGTAGCATGACAGTCCATGGAGGAACAAGACCAAGTTTTGAGTTCTGGTGTGCATAAAAGTAAGGCTCTTCAGAAGCAGAGAAAAACAATTTGCTTTTTAGAAAGTGTGAATGTTAAACACCATTTTGTTTCTGATGGTATTTCTTTCTCCTGGTTTTAGATCTACACCACAAGCCAAACTCTCTGGAGAAGATGTGTCAGAGCTCTTTCTCACAGAGGATAAGCTCCATGTTTAAAAAATAAAAAGTAAACACTTCACAAGTGATGATGTGTTTATGCTCTCCTTTATGAAGAATTAGTTCCATGTTTAAAAAATGTGGAAATAAATAAAGATGTACTGATGTAAAATGTAGACCAGTCACTTCACTCACTATCTGACAGGATATATAGACACATGTAGAGAGAGAATAAGGTACCATAAAACCCATAAACATGTAAATTTCATAGAACAAGTTTCAGTATGTAAATTTTCTTTAAGGTGTTTACAACATGTAGACAGTGGAAGGATTTTTGATGTGCTTGTAATGGTAGCAGTTCCTGGTATGAGCAGAGACTGGACATTGAGACCGCTTCCAAACGCACAACAGCCTTGACAGACACATAGGCCTGCTCCCTGCTTTCATAGACCCAGTCCATGCAAACACCAGGAATTAAAGGCAGAGGCATATCGGAATAGCGGCAAATGAATAAGAACAACAGGGTGCCTTTGTAACATGTTTCAAGTAGAAACTAGTACTGTGTAAATTATCTATCATATGTCAGGTTTATATATGCTTATATTGTGTGGTATCTGGAATTTCTAACCGTCATTTGAAAATTAAGTACCAGAATCCTTTATCGTTTTATTTGAAACTGTATGCTTGATATTTAGCTTACTTTGAATTCTGTTCTTAGGCATATATAGCGACGTGTACGATGTATGTATGAATAATAAGTCTTTATATGCTGATGGTGTAGGGATCTGTGCTGTGTGTCTACGGATAGAGGGTAAGTGTCCTCCTTTATTTTCCTTACTAAATATTTGCAACTGGAGAATAAAAAACAAGGTAAGTCCATTTGGTGGTAATCTGTGTGTGTGTGTGTGTGTGTGTCCTTGCTGCTCCTTAGGTTTCCAGGCAGCTTAACCCTGGAGAATCTCTTATCCTGGTTGTTCCCATCTCAGTGCCAGTTGAGATGTTTATTAACAGGACTAGTGACACCAGTCCAAACGCAGTCAGGTCAGTGTGTCTCTGAGTATGAGCAGAGAGTGTCATTCAGTTCCAGTCTGCAGCTGAAAGAGTCTGACAGTGGCGTTTACATCTTATGGGACATCAGGAATAAGGAGATTGTATTCACCTTTAGGGTCACCGTAGAAGGTAAGACTTTAACCTGCCTGAGCACAGTCATGTCCAGGATACTCTCAGGTAACCTCATGTGTAAATCAAATAGCAAGATTTTATTTTCTTTATGTTTCTCTGTGTGATTTTTGGTTGCTTATAAGTCTGCTGTCATTTTAGGAAAGAACACAGACACCGACATGACTTTGGCTGCAGTAAAAGGTGAGTATTTATTATAATCTGCTGTTTTGTATTTCCATTAGTTTGAACTATATACTTCAGTATTAAGACAATCAAAATATAGTGAAACTCACTGTTTTGAATAATAAACGCATTTACTGACCAGTAATATGAACCGTTCTTATTGTTTTAAGTAACTTAATAAACAGAAAATACATTACCTGTGTGTGGTCCATCTACACTGATTGTACATTGTACAGTAGAACGTCTCCTACATGAAGTTCTAGTGGAGGGGATCCTGCACATCAGAGTACACTCTTCCTCCTCCTCCTCCTCCTCCTCCTCCTCCTTCTTCCTCTTCTTCTTATTAGTTACATAATAATATATACATTTATATATATTTCTCAGACTCAAGGATGCTTTACGGATAGATATCAGCTTTTACAAACACACACACACTGTTTGGGTGATAAAATAATCAATCCCACTTTTATCACTAATGCAAACAGTATTTAGATATTTCCATATCAACATTTCTTAAAATGATCAAAAGTGCCTTGTAACAACTATTGAAGGGAACATGACACCTTGGTCTGTGTAAAACAAAAACTTTTTTTATGGAGTAGAAATACATTTAGAAAAGGGGCAATCATCTCTTAGGTTTCAACTTGGACACACACATTCTCTAAGTCTTGCTTTCTGGGGAGGATTAGTACCATCACCTGTGAGCTGTGTCACAGCAGGGTGTTTATTTAAAAAACAAAACACCCAACTTTTTTGGTTTTTCAAAATTTTTTCAGCAATTCATTATGATAAACTTCCAATCACTGAATGTTTTACCACTGTCGTCTTACCTTTGTTTCCAAATACAGTATATTTTAATTATGATCAGACAAAGCTATAGAGGTTTTGTAAAATATTTACAGGCAGGTGTATTTTTGCACTGAAAATGTATTACATTCCATTTATATGCACTGATGGAAGAATGTCAGATTTTCTTCTTGTAGAACCCCCTACCTCTTAACTACTGCCTTGTAGGTAAGGTGAGCTCATTTTCCTCTGCACAACTATTTATAATGATTATGAAGGCTAGGTTCTCTTGTGTACTCAGGATAATGTGTTTCTACTATTGTCCACTAGTGATTAGGTGAACTATCTAATTATTTTCTCATTTTCCCTCACACTCCAAACTTTAGTAAAACTCTCCCCTGAAAACATTAAATAGACTAGCTGTCCCATGCAATGAAATCAAAAGGGAAAGGAATTAGTACTTTTTTCACCAATGAACCTTTTTACTGCATAAACCACACATATTCTTTAGTATAAAGGCATTAGTGAGAACTCACATTTCAACAGCACTGTTCAGCACTGGCTAAGGTGGCTAACCCACTACACTACTGTTATGTAGAGCATTAACCCTGTTGTGTAACATTATTCTAAAAGAGCCATCACCAGCAGATGCAGGTGGAGAACATGAATGTTATTATATTACAGTAACTCAACAATAAGACCAGAATAGATTCAATTCTGTAGGTACCAAATATGAACAAATGTGTGTTTTTGGATGTTTTGAGTATGTGCTGAATTTATATGTCTGTGTGTGGTACCCCTTTGTATGTGAGGCTGTTTGTGAAAGTGGTGTGTGTGTTTTCTCTCACAGGGAATCTGTTGAAGAGGTCGATGAACATCCCCTGTGAGGGGGCTTTTTCGGCGAGTCATCAAGGTGTAACGCGGGAGGGGGTGGAGAGTGAACACACGTGCGAAGTGACGACGCCATAACAAACCAAACTGATTGACTAGAATAAACAAATAATACATTTAATAATAATCAACACAGACTAACAATATAGAATAGAATGAAGAACAAACAGACTAACAGAAAAATAAGATGATAACAGGGTGATGGCGAGAAATGGGCAATGAGGGAATAAAACATTAGAGAAAGACTAACAGAACAACAATAATATAAGATAACGGTGAGCATAAAGACAGACAAACGGGAACACAGAACTAGGCTATATAAGATGAACAAACAATATTGAGCACGAAGATACAGAACTAAACAAGGAAAGCAACATGCAGCAAGAGTAACCAAACAATGAGATCGGACTAGAAATGCAATGATAGCGACCAAACGAGAACTGACCAGAAACCATGCGAGCCACACTAAGCCAATGACCAACAAACAGGATACGTAGGGACGGGGTTTTTATAACATTACAATTAGGGACAAACTCAAAACAGCTGGAGACTAAGGGGAGGAGACAGATAACCACAGAAACTGACATAAACCCAGAAATAACTAGGTTGCCCGGGAAACGGGGAACGCTCCGGTCTGTGGACGTGACACAAGGACACGAGGCGTTTCTGAAACAGGAAGTTACTCTGGCTACGTCCACCTTACCCATGATCCTCTCCTGCATACATACACAACAATAAAATCACCTTCATCTCACCAGCCTGACCAGAACACACTCACATACATACACACACATGCACAACAACAAAACTACCAACCTCTCACCAGTCTAAACAGAACACACCATTAGTCAAAGGAGCAGTGTGTTGGTGCTATACTACACACACACACACACACACACAGGAGCAGTGTGTGGATGTGTTATACTACACCTGTGTGGCAGGAGTGTGTGCTGCATCCGTTTCCTTCACCACACCCCTCAACACTTTAACCAGATAGAGTGCAGCACTGAGAGAAAGAGAGCGAGAGCGAGACACAATATGAATCACAACCATCTAAACATCTAACAAATTAACAACGTGCCTCTTGCCCCTCTACCTCTCTGCAGTAGTGTTTCCCACAACACAGCTGGTTCCTGTCACACACACACATATGCACACACACATGCGTGCACGCACGCAGATATGTACACACACACAAGTACACACACATACATTGAACAACAGGGGCCATCACTTTATCACATTTGCTGTGGCTTTTATTTTGTAATTTTACTCTACAGCAAGCGTGTTGGTCTTCCACAGCACTACCACATTTAAAAACTTTGTAACAGGAAGTATTTGTGACTAATAGTAAAGCAATCTGGAGGTGAGATTAGCCAGTCCATTTATTCAACACAGATTAACAGATAATTCCAATTACCATATATTGTCCTAAAATTAGCAGTACAGCATCTGTTTCATCACACCATGTAGTGTGTATAGCTTGTTTACTACCAGAGCAGGCATTCATTCATTCATTGATTCATTCATACCAGAGCATTCTGCCCATGTAGAATGGGGAGAGGTGCACAGCTACTGTTACTCTGGGACGCTCGAAGAGAGAAGCATAGCTACTGTTACTCTGGGATGCTCGGGGAGAGGCGCATAGCTACTGTTACTCTGGGACGCTCAGGGAGAGGCGCACAGCTACTGTTACTCTGGGACACTCGGGAAGAGGCGCACAGCTACTGTTACTCTGGGAAGCTCAGGGAGAGGCACACAGGTACTGTGTGAGAGCACTCATTTTCAGTGAGAGCACTCATTTTCAGATCATCCAACAGGTGTGTGAATTTAATTTGTCCGTACTTTCACTTGACTTTAAAGGGTTAAATAGTACATATGTGATCAGTGTTTATTATTGGTGTCATCTGTGTGTGTACCTGTGTGAAAATGAGCTCTACAAGCTCCTGTAGCAGCGTCTCCACTGTGGTCACACAGTAATTCCGCGTGGACGTGATGTCATCAGTGTCTGACTCAAAGGACCCAGGTGATGAGTTCAGGTGGTTGAGCACGTGCTGGATCCAGTCAGCCAAAGAGAATTGTGCATAGTAGTCCTCCAAGCCATCCTCACACACGACATCCTGCCAGGCAGGCCACATGCAGAGCTCAGGAGCTTGTGTCAGTCAGCACACACGTGCAAACATAGACACTTAACAGCACAATAATGTTGTGAAGCTCTGATCCATCGCCATCTCACCAATACCATAGGAAAATGCGAAACACTCAAAAGGTCAAAGTCTTAGTGAGCAGCTGTTTCTCACCTGGTATGAGTAAAGGCACATCTGTGAAAACGCCCAGTTAGCATAACAATAAACAGTTAGCCACCCAGCTAAAAATAATTTTGGTTTGGTGCTTCTATAAGAGTAATGTAATAAAAATAGCTAACTAACCATAAACTTGACATCGTGTGTGACCTGTTTAACACAATGTCATCTGAACAAGGTTAGTTCAGATATATGCGGCTGCGGTTGTTACCTTAACTATATATAACTGTTCAGCTAATGCTAGCTAGTAATATAGTAAGCTAGTGTTAACTGCATAGATAGCTCTCATAGGATAATATTCATGAATATTAAGACAGCTACACGGTTATCTTAAGTCTAACTAACCTATAAGATACCAATATTCAGCAGAGTTCCGAGTAAACGTTACTTTCAGTTTCCTGGCTACGATATTTTAGCTAGGCTGGCTAGCTTTCTTATACAGGCCAGGCGCTAACCTGGCTAAGATATTTACGATGGGATGATTAGTTAAAATTATGAGTTGTGTCTAGATATCTAACCACAGCCACAGCGGTTCCTGTAGTTTGTGGCTTTAGCAGGTCCGTTAGGAATACCGCCACTTATGCGAAATTACTGTTTCATGCAACTATTTCAGACTATTATAGAGCTTCAAGTAGTGATATATAGTGAATTGAATACACATTTAACAGCATATTGCCATCCCATTACTCCAAATTTCTACAGTAAAAACAACTTAGTCATACTAAAAGTAACTATATAAGAGAGTGTATTTCACGAATTTAATGGATTAGTTGATCTGTTTATTTTATAAAGATTCAATATGTGCTATGTATTTAGTGATCCAAAGAGACATTTTACACAAGCTTGCCATCCAAATACTCCAAATTCCTACAGTAAAAACATTGCTGTCATATATTGAATATGTTGCAAAGTGTTTTCCAAGAATATCACAGTGAATTGATAATTAGATTTTTTTTCATGTGATCTCAAAATATACTATAGTGAACTGATTAGCTATTTGCACAGTATTGCTCTATATGTTATTCACCTTCCTTATGAGTAGCTAAGAAAGTGATCTTTATAAATGTAGTGGATTTAATAGAAAAAGGGAAGGTTTGAATTTCCAAAAAATGAAACTTTTCTGTTCTACATATGCCTTAACACACATTTTCTTTAGGTGCATTAGAGCCAAGATATGATTAATTAAGATGGAGAACACATTTATTTTAGATTTTTACCTAAAAGAACAAGAAACCCCTATGGATGATCACAACACAAGACGTAGGCTCGCACCGAAGCCTTCAGTGCAGATGTGTGACAGCACGGCGTGACGTGCACCAGATGTTATGACCATAAAATGGGGTTTACCGCACGTGGGTGTTTACCACAAGTTGGGGTTTAGCTAAAGACACACTCCTAGCTGGATAACACCTCAGCTTGTGTGGTTTTATCTGCTTTGATCCACCAGAGTGGTGAGTAGTTGATATGTTTACAAATAAACCCACCAGAGTGGTGAGTAGCTGATATGATCACTGAAATTATGTTAGCAGGCCATTTTGTGGCAGGGCTGAAATGCAGTGGCTTGAATGCAGTAATTTTTGTGATTGTTAATTTTCATGGTAAGGAATGACTTTGCAATTAATTGCAATTCATCTAATCACTCTTCACCGATGTAGAATGGAAATTGCTACCATAAAAACTAAAGCAGCAACATTTGTGAAAACCAAAATGTGTGCTAGTCTCAAATGTGTGGCCACGACTGTATGCTTTATGTTGTACGCTTTCATTTGATTCACGTGCTGACAGTCTGACTCGTTACCCTTTAAAGGTATCACAAATAATATAATCTGCTGCAGATCTAATTGTTTTAAAAAATTGTATGATGCCTTAACAAGCACCTCAAGTCTGATGAACATACCACCATAACAGAACTCCAATCTTTAAAAAAAAGTAAAGACATGAAGGCTGAGGACAGTGTGGTAGCAAATCCACATCCACATCCATAACAAACATGTGCCCTGACCACCAGATCAAAGAGCCAGCTCTGTGGCACAGAAGATAGAGTAGCCATTTAACCTTCCTTATTGATGGTCTTCATTACACACCCATTAATGAGACCATATACAGACACGCACAACAAAAAAGGTGGTGGCTACAGAAAACAAGTGCAAGCACATCTAGGTCTTTTGGCTTTAAGTATCAAGTACGTTTCAAGTATGCCTTTTACCTATCCAATCCCAGATAAATCTCAGATTATCAGGTTTTGTGCTTCAAGTAATGCAATGTGGCAAGATTAATGACAGGATATGCGCCTGAAGTTGTATGCCTCTGGGGAATTCTGCTATTGCTATGGATACCCGTTATGTAAAGTATTGTAGTCCTTTGGAGAATACCGCTGTTGCTATAATGTAAGGTGTTGTAGTCCTCTGGTGAATACTACTGCTGCTATAGTTACTTCTGTTGCTGTAATGTAAGGTGTTGTATTCCTCTGGGGAATACTGCTGTTGCTATAGTTACTTCTGTTGCTATAATGTAAGGTGTTGTATTCCTCTGGGGAATACTGCTGCTGCTATAGTTACTTCTGTTGCTATGATGTAAGGTGTTGTATTCCTCTCTGTGTGTGCGTGTGCGTATACTCGGTCATTAAAATATTTTAAACTAGAAGGTTTAAAAAGTACTGACGCTACAATAGAGTTAACTGGCTAGTATATGTAGCTAATATTAGCTGCAGTACTGTGCTAGCTAGCTTAGCTACCTTTGCGGATTGTCAACTTTCATTATTAGGTTTTACACATGTGAAGTTTACAGCGTGCACTGTTTCTGATACACGTTAGCTTGATTTTTGTGTGGTTGAATGAGCAGATAAATTTATTAAAATCTAAAGGGAAAAAACCTTGAACTGTGCAAGGTTTAGCAGGTTTAGCAAGTTGATATTGATGTGGAGATGGTACTTGTGGCATAATTATGATGTAATAAAGGGGCTGTGAAGTCACACAAGTTATCACATTAATCACGCCTTTCACCATTCCCATAGTACTCATTTGCTTTGTTGCTGCTTATTGTAATTGGCTGAGGTCTGTTCCCCAAAAACTAAAAGGCTTATCGATCTTTAGAATTCACATCAAAAGACGAGAGGCGCCAGAAGATATGGAACAGAGGAAAAGGGGCTGCACAAAGCTGCCACCAATAAGACCAAACCACAGTGCTCATAAATCAAACAATGTTCAGGTACGTGTATACACATTTTATTTAAATGCTGAAATGAAGGAGCATGTGTTTTTGAATCTTTAAATTATATGGGATACCTTAAAAATATTTGTACTGGTGCCCCAAGAAAGAAACAAATAGAAATACATTTTTAGTACATTTAATTAAAACGTTGTTTGGCTATGATGGAAGGTTGTGTATGGTTATGTGTGCTTGTGTGTCAGTATGTAGATTCTTGTGTGAAAAATACCTTGTATACTTTGTTTAGGCTCTTGATGTGGGTGTGCACAGTCCAGAAACTAGAGGCAGCACACATTTTGCTCAACTTGTTCTACCTCCAATCAATGGTAGCCATCCACTACCATTTCAGAGAAAAAAAGGTAAAGAACTATAAAGTCTATACATTCTAGAGAAAATTACATGGCAATTCATTCCTGTTGGTTTTTAACATATGGTTTCATATGAAGAGTCATAATATATTTTTAAACTGAGCCTTCTCATCTGAACATAGCTCAATTTCAAGAGGGCAAAATCAGCTGTTGCCATCTGTTAATTAATAGAACTGGATGATTCTTTAGTATAACTCTGCCCTGTAATTTTAGGTTCAGATGAGCAGCTGCAGAAGACTGGTCTGGATGGATGTCATGACATTGAAGCTTCCAAAGAGCAGCTGGAGATGGAGAGATGTAACCTTGAAGCTGAGTATAAGGAACACCAAGCGCTTCTGCAGAGCCTCCTGTCAGAAAGGGATGAACTCTGCCAGTTGAACAGCGAGCAGCAGATGATAATAGCTGACTGGTTGGAAAGGGAAAACGTGCCAATGCCTGTGTGTACAAGGCGGAGTCGCCATGGCTACCAGGACCAGCTAAAAATTCTAGAGGACCTAAAGTTGCAGTGGCAGCGCAAATCACAGCTCTACCAGCAGCATGTTGAAGAACTCCGGCCCCGGTGCCAGGAGAAGAAGAAGCAGTGGGACTGTGAATATCAAGCCTTCATCATGATGATGCAAGAAGTACTCCTTGCGGCTCTCGCCCGGCGGCTGGGGAAGCGGGCAGCTCTTGTTGAGGTGAAACGGCTCCTTGCAGCTGAGCAGAAGACGGAGAATAAGCTCACTGCTGCAAAAATACGGAACCTTGCGCTGCAGATGAGGGTACAAAGCCGGGAAGAATCTATTAGAGAACTGGAGGAGAGGACAAAGTGTGAAAAACTGAAGTTTGAAAATGAGAATTATAAGACTATGATCTTGGAGTATGAAGAGGAGATTATTCGAATAAAGAAAGGAATTACCAGCACTAGAGAGGTATGACGTCCTATAAAACTTAGTAGATTAAGACTAATGTGGGTGCAACCTCTGTTGATTTTTTAGATAGCCATGGAACTGTCAAGTAGACTTGAAAACATAATAAGACCCATCCCATAAATCCCACCACAAAACTTGGAAATTTCGAGCCCCCATTTAAAACTGAAAATGCAATAAATTTATTGCCACGGAGTAGGATGGGAAGATGTATTGTACTGTAGAGTCTTGAATGCATAGAAAATAATCTCAGTATTGTGTACCTCCACTCTCAGTTCCAGTCACATCTCAAGGAAACGATCAACTTTGTGGAGCTGGAGATCCAGGCCAAACTAGCCAATCTGGCCAAGATAAAGGCAATGATCGGCAACAAGCGGAAAGCTCTGGCAGGGGTAATGATAGCTAAAGACAAGCTGCGTGCAGACAATCTGCGCCTGCACCAGCGCTGCAGCCTGCTGAGAAACAAGAAGCTGCTCCAGGATTTTGAGATGGTGAAGGATGCATGCGAGGACCTGCAGAGCCAATTAGACATTCTCAAGAGGCAGCATGAAAAGCTCTCTGTCAAGTGTAGCACAGTAAAGAGCAAGCTGAAGCAGAGCAGGCCACTGCAGCATTGTGTATAACACGGTTGAACACACACGTGTACACGTATATGCACATACATGCTGTATGCTCTTTGTGCAGAGCTAAAATAAAAACAGTACACTGTTATATTTGAAATTAGTCCTGTGCCTTTTATATTTGAAAGTTGACAAAATATCTGATATATGTGTGTTTGTGTGTGTGTGTCTGTCTGTGTGTGTATATGTTACTTTCCAGGGAATAAAACTGTCTGTACATGTTTAAAAAATGTCAGAATAAGAAGTCAGTATAACTTTGGGAAGGAAGACTATGTTCCAAACACAAGTCACTCGTTGTCTTCCAGTGAATCAAATAAACACATCAGTATAATGGATTGTAATTGACATGGTTTGCCAGAATTGTACGTTTAGTATTCATCTTTGAAGAATTACGTAACTTTTGCTCTCTTAGCCTTCATCTTTATTCAAGGCTTTATGACTTATCTTGGGATATGCATCAAACCTTACCAATGTACTGCTTGTCAGATTCTCTCCACCTAGTTCCACAGTTAAATTGTGCCAGATTCTGACATCGTTGTGCAATTCAACACAGCTGGCATGTACACTATTATAGCTGTAATTAAGGGAGCCATTCTAAAGGCCACAAATTACTGAAGAAAATATATCTTACATTTAAGGAGGGAGACTCAGAGCAGAGTCCTACTGAGAGAGCAGCTCCGTGACTTCTTCATCCAAAAGTTCAGTAGACAGGCGAATCCCAAAGTTACAAACATCTATGTTATGCTAATTTTTGCTGATACGACTTCAAAACCATCCCCACTCTAACCAATTTCTTTGGGTTTGCCAGTAACACTAGTTGACCATAGCATAAAGATGTTTTGTTCTGTCCTATTTGTTGATATTTCAAACTGAGTAGTAAGAAAAGGCAATACACAGTGACCAATAAGCAATAAAAAGTTAATGAAAAGCTACAGACACACTGTTAAATGGGCTGACCAAGATATGTATCACCAGAGACCTAGAGCCCTAAACACTTGCCCAAGTCATTGTTTTGACTTATCTGGTTCCTAATCAGATGATTCATACTATAGCTGGCCAATCTGACCCAGGAGTACATTTCACTGTGCATTATTTTTAAAACCATGACAAAAACAATACAGTTTTCCATCTATGTCACCAGCCCAGCACACAGCCAGTCTCATCGATGGAACTTTCATAACTCAGAAAGGACCAGCTCAATAACCCCTTGGTGCTAGATGCTATACACAGATGGTGCACTGTTTGAGCTGGACCTAGACTGGGAAATGAAAAGTAATTAGCTAGTAATAGTAAAAGCATGGACTGAGAGATTTATTGAGTCCATTCTCTCTCTCGTTCCATCTCTCTCTATCTCTCTCTCTCTGAGGCATTTTCATTATTTATTGCTGTGGTGGAAATTCAGCAAACAAGGAGTCAGATGTGGATAAGAAGATTTTATTGAGTTATTAGTTTCAAAAAATGAGCGTGCCTATTTGCTTCGCTCCCCTTTGGGTGATTTCTCTCCCCTTATATAATAGCCGTAGCGTTCGAGAGAACGAGGGAGGGTTTGCTTCTGCTGAGACCAGATAACTCCTTGGAAGGAGTGTATTTCTTCAAGGACGTTCTCTAGGGAACGTCCTGTTCTTCTAATCTTATGCTAAGCTTTCTCACGCTTTACAATGATAGAGAAAGAAACACAACAATATTTCCTTCACACTTCCCCCCTTTGATTCTTTGTCAATCATCAACATCATCTAGACTTTAATTTTCAGTGAATAGTGCCTGGAGGTCATTAAATTCCTCAGAATCCTCCTCCACCCCCTTTGGCAGTTCTTGCAACAGTTGATACTGTACACGAGTAAGATTAGTCACCCAGGTGACACAACAATTCATAATACATGGCAGGAAACACATAACCATCAATACGACAATGAGCACAGGAAAAAGCACCGTCATTGCCCAGTGTCCCCACGGGCCCAGGGCCGAGGTGAACCATGAGAACCATGAATTGTCTGCTGGGGACGACTCCTGGATGTCCTGTTTCATATGTGTAATCAGGTCTGTTATATTATCATAATAATCTCGGATGTGAAAACAACATGATACATTTATCTTCTTACACACCCCACCTTCCTCGGCTAGGAGCAAATCTAAGGCCATTCTATTCTGCAGGACTACTTGGCGAATCTGGTGCAATTCTTGGTTTAGGAGTGTAAAAATCGTCTCAGTCCTATTGGCCAGAGTTAGGACTTGCCACGCTAAACCGTTAATCTTATTCAAGGCTGCAGTGGTGCCTCCTCCCAGAAATATAGACCAACCTATTGCCGATGCAGGGGTGGTCCATGGGTCGGCCAGGGTATAGCCATTGTATTTAGCGGGGTGCTGCTTGCCAGTGCCTCGTTTATGTATGGTGTGTGCATGTGCCCCACGTAGTTTGAAAATAGACACTGGCGGGGTTAGGAGTACTGGTGTGCAACATCCTGACCACTGGAACTCATAGTTCTTTCCAGTTTTCTTCCAATTACCCGCCCAGCCGGGTATTTTCATTGAGCTTATGATTTCTCTAGATAAATTATAGAGCTGTCCTGTTAGCCTATCTAGTTCACATGTAGTCTTATTGGTCATCTGGGTCGCCATGTCGTGGGTGATGGGTATGGGCGTCCATGGCACCTGAAAGGGGTGACACACTAGGCAAGACTGGTTTGGCTTGGCAGTGGTTGCCGTCACCAATGCCATTGCACAAACGATATTGCCTTTGCATCTTTCCTCTGGCAGGAGTTGTCGTCCCGCGATCGGGGCGAGAGTAGTGAGTAGGATAGTGACAAACAGAGAATTCATCATGAGTCCTCAGGTCGTTCTGGCGCCTTCTTGCAATGAGTGTGGTGTATCCACGTTGCTCGTCCGTCGGTTTTGACGGCGGTGTTAGTCGTCAGCAGCACTTGGAATGGTCCTCTCCACCTGGGCTGGTTCCACCGCTTCCTTCTGAAGTCCTTTATCAGCACCCAATCACCTGGTTGGTGGGTGTGGAGTGGAGTATCCGTCACCTCGGGAAGAACTGCCTTCACCTGCTTAGACACATGGGAGAGAGATTTGTGCAGAGACACACAATACTGCAAAAGTGATTCATTGATCAGGTTAGTATCCCAGTCCGGCGGACCCACCCCCGTGTTGGGAGGCCGTCCAAACACTATTTCAAAAGCTGATAACCCTGTTCGTGCCTGTGGTCTGGTTCGACATTGCCACAGGACGAGGGGAAGGCATTTTACCCAATTCATGCCTGTTTCCTGCGTTACTTTAGCTAGACCTCCTTTAATGGTGCCGTTTGTCCGTTCTACTGCCCCTGCACTAGCAGGGTGGTAACTGCAGTGTTTTCTCATATCTACCCCTAGGTATTTAGTCAAAGCTTTTAGTCCTTCGTGTACGAAGGGTGTCCCATTGTCACTGGACACTCGTTGTGGTAACCCCCACCGGGGAATAATTTCTCTCAATAGCGCTTTTGCTACTGCCTCACTATCTTGTTTTCCCGTTGGGAAGGCCTCCACCCACTTACTAAACATGCACACACACACAAGCATGTATCTCTTTCCTTCAGCTGGTGTCAGTTCTACGAAATCTATTTGCCAATGTTGAAAAGGCTCACTAGGCGGCGGGTGTCCGGCGGGTGCGTGTTTGGTATGATTGTCTCCGTGTGGTGTGTTTTGTGCACATACCAAGCATCGGGAACAAAATTTTCTGGTGTGTATGTTTATTCCTGGTGCATACCAATATTTTGTTATACTTTCCACTATCCCCCCTTTGCTCATGTGACTCCTCCCATGAGCAATCTCAATTAGTCCTTTCATGTAAGCCGTGGGGAGACAGGGTTTGTTTATCTCTGGGTGTACCCATATCCCGCCTATTTGTTTGCACCCCCCTTTTTTCCATTTCACATAATCTTGTGGAGTAGCTTGTTTTTGGATATCTTTGGTTGTTATCCTGGTTCCATTATCTATTTGTGCCATTTGTGTATGGACTGGTTGTGTGGCTGTGAGTTGAGCTACTTTGTCTGCATAAGCGTTTCCTCTCGACACAGGGTCCCCTGCTTTTGTGTGTGCTGCACATTTTATGATGGCCACTTTCTTTTGTAGTTGGATTGCTTCCAACAGTTCTGCTACTAGGCAATGGTTCTTTATCTTTGCTCCTGAGCTCGTAAGGAAGTTACGATGTCTCCAAATAGCCCCAAAGTCATGTGCCACTCCCCACGCGTACCGGGAATCGGTCCAGACGTTCACTGTCTTATCTTGTGCTAGTTTACATGCCTGTATGAGTGCAGCAAGTTCAGCTGCCTGCGCTGAGTAATTAGATGGGAGTGATTCTGCTTTCACCACTTCTGTGTGTGACACAACAGCATATGCTGCTCGATTAGTGCCTTGAGAGTCACGTTTAGCTGAACCGTCCACAAACAATTCCAGGTCCGCATTAAATATTGGTTCCTCCTTTAAATCTATTCTGGGAGATGTTGCAATTTCTAACACCTGTTGGCAGTCATGGGGCTCTCCCTCCTCCCCTGTAGGCAATAGAGTGGAGGGGTTTAGAGTTGTGCATCGTTTCACAGTAACATTTGGCATGTCTAGTAAGGCAGTGTGGTATCTAAGCCATCGCTGAGTGGACAAATGTGCCACCTTTTGATCTTGCAGTATTCTTGACACTGCATGAGGCACATATAGGGTAAGCTTGGCGTAGCCTACTATGTCTCTGGAAGCCACTAGTGCCTTCTCGGCGGCTGCCACAGCTCTTACACATAAAGGTAGGCCTGCTGCGACTGTATCTAATTTTCCTGAGAAGTAGGCCACCGGCCTTTGTTTGTCCCCGTGTTTCTGTGTCAATACACTTGTCATATATTGCCCTTTAACGTCTACTGTCTGTTCAAATGATTTGTTTGGGTCTGGAATGCCCAACGCTGGCATGACTTGTAACAGCTGTTTCAGTGTTGTGAAGGCCGCCTCAGCTTCCAGTGTCCATTCCGGCTGTGAGGAATTCGATCCCTTGGTCCGTATTATATTTCTGAGTGGCCCCTCATGCTCTGCATAAGATGGTATGAATGTTCTACAATAGGAACACATGCCTAAGAAGGACAGCAGTTGTTTTTTCGTCGTGGGTCTTGGTATAGTCAAGATGGCATTCACTCGGTCTTTAGTCAGCATGCGCGTTTGTTCAGTGATGTCATGTCCTAAAAAATGCACTTGCTGCTTACAAAACTGTAATTTGGATTTGGATGCCTTATGGCCTTTCCCTGCTAAATGATGTAGCAGTGCCACCGTGGCTTGTTTACACGCTTCTCGTGTTCTTCCACAAATCAAAAGATCATCAACGTATTGCAGCAAGGCTGTTCCTTCAGGGAGTTCTAAAGCCTCTAGGCTTCGATGTAAGGCGGCATTGTAAATAGTTGGTGATTCACAATGCCCCTGACACAATCTCGTGAATGTGTATGGCTTTCCTTCAAAAGTAAAAGCAAACCAAAATTGGCTATCCTTGTGCACAGGTACGCTAAAGAAAGCGTTGGCCAAATCAACTACACTGAACCACTTACTGTCTGGTGGGATCTGAGAGAGAATGGTGTGCGGGTTTGGAACTTCTGGGGCTCTAGGGTGTACTGCCGTGTTGACAGCCTGCAAATCCTGCACAAATCTCCAATCATCTCTCCCTGGCTTTTTAACTGGGAAAATTGGAGTACGTACTGGTGAGTATGGGCATGGTACGATAACTCCTGCTTGTTTTAATGATTGGAACACAGGCCTGATGCCCTCCACTGCCTCTAGTTTTAGAGGGTATTGGTGCTGGCGTGGTCTGTAATCAGATTTTGGGGTGATGTGGACAGGCTCACATCCTTTTATTAAGCCCACATCATTTTTTCCCTGTGCCCATAATCCTGCAGGAACTGTTTTCAATTCCTCTTCCTCTTCCTCTGAGAGGGTAACAGAGGCTGCCATAATTACTATAT
The DNA here is from genome assembly GCF_041902795.1 of Electrophorus electricus. Classification (NCBI taxonomy): domain Eukaryota; kingdom Metazoa; phylum Chordata; class Actinopteri; order Gymnotiformes; family Gymnotidae; genus Electrophorus; species Electrophorus electricus. The sequence continues at coordinate 23,233,883 of NC_137497.1, read as the reverse complement.
TAGGACTTACAAGCTCAACCCCCCTTTTACAATTTAGCCTATACGGGGTTGGCATTTTCCACACATCTATGCTTGGGCTGTACATGACTTTACACTGGGGTTCTTTTATCCAATCAGTTGTGCTCAACATGCGTGCTGTCCACAACCCTACTCTCTGCCAGTCTGGGTCAACATGTGCGCTAGCCAGCGACACATGAGGTGCTGCATGTGAGATTGAATATAAAGATTTCTGTTTAGCTGAGAGCTGCACCACTCCCACAGCCCACTCGCAGTCCCACGCTATAGCTGTGATAATCCAACTGTCACTGCCCCCCCAAGTCAAATTTCTGTTCAAAATCAACATCAGATCCCTCATGGACCTTCATTGTACAGTGAATAGAGTCACTTTGTTTAACTGTCAGCTCACCAGGTAGCGTGTTAGTAACTTCAGTCATAAAATGTGTTAGTACTTCCCCAGCAGTGCACTGCAATTCATACACGTACAAAGGGACTCCTGCCTCTAGCTGGACTCCCTGTGTAGGTGTTTCCCACATAACAAATAACCCCTCTGGTTTGCTGCTAATTGTGCACCCAAGTTTACACATTAAATCTCTAGCTAACAAATTAATTGGACAGGTTTCTGACAACAAAAAGCTGTGTTTGAATTGGCTGTTTCCTAAACTACATTGGAGAGGCTCGGACATCACAATCCGTTCACAATCACCTCGGGGAGGCCTCTTGACCCCTTACTAATCTGCTGTAATAGTTGGTAATTTAAATTTGTTACTTCCCTTTTGTCGTCTTCTCTCAGTGGTCCGTCGCCGTCCTGCCTCTCCACCGCCCGTCAGTCTAGCTTGACTTCCTTAATTGTAGGATCAAAATTACCGAAATCTTCTTCGTTCTCCCCCTCAGGACAGTCTTTTGCAAAGTGTCCAAACTTCCCACAATTGTAGCACTCTTTCCCTTCAAGTCCCTTTCCTCAGCCTCTTCCTCTCCCTCGTCCGCGTCCACGACCTCTTCCTCTGTCCCCTACTGTCTGGAGCATGGTCAGCATCGCCTGATGAGTGGTGACGGCGCGCTGGCGCTCCCGTTTAGCGTCCTTCTTACCCAGGATGGTTTCATGATGCTTGGCGTGTTCTTCAATAGTCGACAAAGGGGCTCTACTGTAGCCGATGCAGTTTTTTCTGATAAGGTCGCTAATGTCCTTTCTCATGTTCATAAGGAAGCTGTTTCTCAGATGAGCTTCCCATGCCCTCACTTCTCCGGGGCCCACTGCACGTTGTGCTGGCGCGTCAATTCCACAATGGTCAGTGTGGACGCGTGTCAAGCGGACGAGGAAATCTGCGACGGGCTCATCGTCTCTTTGCTTGCATGCTGCTATCACATCAGTGTTAACAGTTGTTGGGTATGCTGCTTCCACTCTTTCGATGAGTCCTCTTATCTCTCTGTATGCGCTGTTTAGGTCAGGTTGGCCTTGGGGCGGTGCATTCCACTCAGGCAGATGGAGACAGATATCTCCATTCACCCAGTTTCTGACAATGCGGTTATACTGCAGTCCGAGTCGAATCATCAGCAACCGTCTCAATTCAGCCTGAGTTGTTCTGCAGGACTGCACGAATGCCATCAGTTCTTGTCCGAAGCGTCGTCCGCCGGTGTCACCTGGCTTGCTCAGTCCGTCGGCCGCTTTCATGATGTCGTCTGCAGTCCAGTGACGGTGGATTATCACTCCCTCAGGTCCAGATACCTCCACCATCGGGAACTGCGGGGCATAGCCTCTGTCAGGCCCTGCGGATGGCTTTATAGTGGCGTGACTTCAAGTGTGATGAGCCACTGGTGAGGTTATTGCCTCCAGTTTCCGTCTTGGTTCGTCATATGGAGACGGCTTTGATGTTAGCGATGAAGTCCCTGGTTCGGGATAAGGAGGTGGGTTTCCTGATGCTTGTGGTTGTTGAATCAGCTGGGGGCTCTCGGCGGGGCGGCATCGAGGTCAGGATCAGCTAAGGAAACACACTGAGACACTTCATTATTACCTTTTCTATGCCCTACCTGCTGCTTCCCTCCACCCATTTTTTGTTTTATTTTATTTTTTTTTTTGTGGGTAAGGGCGATAAACAAATAAAATAAACAAACAAATAAACCCAAATATGATAGAAACAAACAAATAAACTCTTTTCTCTTTCTCCCTTTTTTTTTATGAGGGTAAAGGGCGTACTAATATTTTTATTTAAAATTTTCCCTTTTTTTTTTTTTTTTTCCTTCTGTTAATCACGTCTCCGACGTTGCTTTAATTTAGTTCTGCTCCAGCAATCCGTGCTGGTTCACTGAGTCCACTCCTTTCCCTGCGGGCTGTTCTGTCGGCCCGGGCCTATTTCTTACACTAGTACGTCTACTCAGTGTGCCTATTCTCTTAGGCTGGCGGAGTCCCAGACTCCGGAGTCCTCTTGACCCTATTTTTAAGCCCTAGTATCTCATATACTATGCTACTTTACAGACCCACCCCAGGGTAGACTCAGGCAGATCACTATGTCACTTTCTTCTAGGATTGAATTACTGAACTTCACCACTTACTTTCTGTTCGTTAGATCAGGCGGAGCACACCACCGGAGTCTAGCGGGACGTCACTCCCTGGTTAGGTACTTTCCCGTATTCTTGTGGGTTTCCCTCTTTCTCCAGCTCAGTTTTCTCTCTGAGGAGCGTCCTCGAAGTTCAGTCACCGCTGCTCCGCGTGTTGCCTCTTGCTGATCCTGCCGACTACGCCAATTTCTGTTGTGGAATTTTGAACAAACAGCAAGTCAGACGTGATTAAGAGAGTAATTTAATAAGAAAAAGAATAAAATAAATGTTTGGCTCTCCTCAGGTAGGGAGCCCCGAGTATACAAAACCGTGGCTAGTTATACTACTCCTGTGCTGTCTTTAACCAATCATCTTTTCTTAAGCAGCTCTTCTTTCCTTTGTTGCTGTGGCTATAAGCCAATCAGCTCTCGGCTTGGTTTTTTCCACAAACCAACCCAAACTGACTCCAAACAGTTTGGGTTGTGTGTCAAGTTGACCTTGTTGTTAACAGTTCCTGATACATGTTCAACTTAATCAGCAACAGGCGGATACAAATGTGCAAACAGCATTATTAATTTACGAGCAAAAGGATCAGTGTGATTTTATATGAATCACATAATACATAGTTTCGTAACATTTTCCATCACAACTCTCTGTCCAAGTTTTTCTTTGGTTTAGAGCATAAACATGGTCAGAGCAGATGGATACATGCCTTGAAGTCTGGTACTGTACTCTCAGATCCTGTGGAGATTCGTAGAAGAGCAGCACAGTTCTAAACTAGGCTGTATACCAGTGACTATAGATCATACCAAGAGATGGAAAATATTGACTTAGATGGTTCTCCTCAGGTAGAAGAAGAGGCTGGAGAGAGAGAGAGAGAGAGAGAGAGAGAGAGAGAGAGAGAGAGAGAGAGAGAGAAGAGAGAGAGAGAGAGAGAGAGAGAGAGAGATGACCCAGACTCCAGATGGAAAGAGAGAGAGAGAGAGAGAAAGAGAGAGAGGCAACCCAGACTCCAGATGGAAAGAGAGAGGCGACCCAGACTCCAGATGGAAAGAGAGAGAGAGATGACCCAGACTCCAGATGGAAAGAGAGAGAGAGAGAGAGAGAGAGAGAAATAGAGGGAGAAGGAGAAAGAGGGTGAGCCGCTTGGGGACCCAAAGTCCAGATGTAAAGAGAGAGAGAGAGAGAGTGAGAAAGTGAGAGAAAGAGAGAGAGAGAGAGAGAGAGAAACGAGAGGGAGGGCCGTACGGGACTACGGATGTAGGGAGAGAGAGGGAGGGGACCAGAACTCCAGATGGAGAAGTGGAGACTCTCTCCCTCCATTCAGAGTCTGTCACAGTGTGGCCCTCCCCCTCTCTCTCTCTCTCTCTCTCTCTCTCTCTCTCTCTCTCTCTCTCTCTCTCCCTCTCTCTCTCTCTCTCGCTCTCTCTCCCTCCATCAGGAGTCTGGGTCCCAGTGTGCATCTCCCTCTCTCTTGCCAAAGCTTTGATAAAGACATTAACACTAACAACAGATGACAACAACAATATAATCGCTTACAATATTAGTAACAACAATAATAATAATAGAACTACAACACACCCAATACCAATACCAATAATAATACCAATAATAATAATAATAATAACACCAATACCAATAATAATACCAATAATAATAACAATAACAATACCAATAATAATAACAACAACAACAACAATAATAATAATAATATCAATAATAATATCGATAATAATAATAATAATAACTATAATAATAATAATAATAATAATAATAATAATAATAATAATAATACCAATAGTAATACCAATAATAATAATAATACCAATAATAATAATAATAACAATAATAATAATAATAATAATGTCTCTGTGTCTCTGGTATGTGACTTGGTCACTCACTGTCCCTCAGACTGTGGCAGGAGTGAACGTACAGCGCTGCCAGTGTGCTGAACTCTTTATGTTCACCAACAACATACGGCAGCTTCTCCTCATCAGGGAGATTTTTAAACTCAGGGAATACGTGGCTAATTTTCTTAAAGAATTTAGTTCTAATCTGTCTAAATGTACATTCATTCAGAAAGTGCAACTTTGTCTGGGTCTTATAGTCCTGGCACTGCTGACACAGTCTCTGCTCTTCAGGTAAACAGCACTGTTTATGTCTGCTGGTCTCTATGGCCAGGCGGTGGTCACTGAGTCTGTACTTGGTCAGGGTGGACCTCAGTTTTGGATCAGACTGTTCTTAGGTAATCTACCACGCTGTACCTTTGATTTAGGGCCACATAACATTTTGATTGAGTTTCCCAATAAGTGATGTTGTTTGTAATTCTGGTGATTCTGATTGGGTTTGCTGTTATTTTCTGGTCCTCAGCATGTGTAGTGTTAGTGTGTGTTAGTGTAGTGTTACTGTGTTAATGCTGAACTGTATTTCCGGACCAGCTGAGTGAGGGCACTGTTCTCTTTGCTCAGCTCTTGGTACTCCAGACCTTTAGAATGATAGAAGTTTGGAATTTAACTGCCCTTGTTTCTGTCTTTATTATTAATAGATCTCTGCCCAGCTCTGCCCCGTGTGCTTTGTTTGTGCTGTTCCTGTGCACCTTTAATGATGTTGCTCCACTTAAGAATACAATCA
>NC_137497.1:23203720-23208720 GCF_041902795.1 Electrophorus electricus | reverse complement strand
CACACACACACACACACACACACAGATAATAGTACTGTCTCTCTCTCTCTCTCTCACACACAGATAATAGTTCTGTCGCTCTCTCTCTCTCTCTCTCTCTCTCTCACACACACACAGATAATAGTTCTGTCTCTCTCTCTCTCTCTCACACGGATAATAGTTCTGTATCTCTCTCTCTCACACACACACAGATAATAGTTCTGTCTCTCTCTCTCTCTCTCACACGGATAATAGTTCTGTATCTCTCTCTCTCACACGCACACACAGATAATAGTTCTGTCTCTCTCTCTCTCTCTCTCGGGCTCACACGGATAATAGTTCTGTCTCTCTCTCTCTCACACACAAAGATAAAAGTGCTGTCTCTCTCTCTCTCTCTCTCACACGGAAAATAGTTCTGTCTCTCTCTCTCTCTCTCTCAGACGGAAAATAGTTCTGTCTCTCTCTCTCTCTCTCACACACAGATAATAGTTCTGTCGCTCTCTCTCTCTCTCACACACAGATAATAGTTCTGTCGCTCTCTCTCTCTCTCACACACACTCAGAGATAATAGTTCTGTCTCTCTCTCTCTCTGTCTCACAGCTAATAGTTCTGTCTCTCTCTCTCTCTCTCTCACACGGAAAATAGTTGTCTCTCTCTCTCACACACAGATAATAGTTCTGTCGCGCTCTCTCTCTCTCTCTCTCTCTCTCTCTCACACACACTCAGAGATAATAGTTCTGTCTCTCTCTCTCTCTGTCTTACAGATAATAGTTCTGTCTCTCTCTCTTTCTCTCACACACACAGATAATAGTTCTGTCTCTCTCTCTCTCTCTCTCACACGGAAAATAGTTCTGTCTCTCTCTCTCTCTCTCACACAGATAATAGTTCTGTCGCTCTCTCTCTCTCTTTCTCTCTCTCACACACACAGAGATAATAGTTCTGTCTCTCTCTCTCTCTGTCTCACAGATAATAGTTCTGTCACTCTCTCTCTCTCTCTCTCTCACACACACACACAGATAATAGTTCTGTCTCTCTCTCTCTCTCTCACACGGATAATAGTTCTGTCTCCCTCTCTCTCACACACAGATAATAGTTCTGTCTCTCTCTCTCTCTCAGACGGATAATATTTCTGTCTCTCTCTCTCTCACACAGATAATAGATCTTTCTCTGTCTCTCTCTCTCTCTTTCTCACAGATAATAGTTCTGTCTCTCTCTCTCTCACACACACACAGATAATAGTTCTGTCTCTCTCTCTCTCTCACACACACACAGATAATAGTTCTGTCTCTCTCTCTCTCACACACACACGGATAATAGTTCTGTCTCTCTCTCTCTCACACACGGATAATAGTTCTGTCTCTCTCTCTCTCTCACACACACACAGAGATAAAAGTTCTCTCTCTCTCTCTCTGTCTCACAGATAATAGTTCTCTCTCTCTCTCTCTCTCTCTCTCTCACACAGATAATAGTTCTGTCTCTCTCTCTCTCTCTCTCTCTCTCACACACACTCAGAGATAATAGTTCTGTCTCTCTCTCTCTGTCTCACAGATAATAGTTCTGTCTCTCTCTCTCTCTCTCTCTCTCACACGGAAAATAGTTCTGTCTCTCTCTCTCTCACACACAGATAATAGTTCTGTCTCTCTCTCTCTCTGTCTCACACGTAAAATAATTCTCTCTGTCTCTCTCTCTCACAAACACACAGATAATAGTTCTGTCTCTCTCTCTCTCACACACAGATAATAGTTCTGTCTCTCTCTCTCTCTCTCTCTCTCTCTCTCTCACACACACACACACAGAGATAATAGTTGTCTCTCTCTCTCCCTCTCTCTCTCTCTGGCTCACACAGATAATAGTTCTGTCGCTCTCTCTCTCTCTCTCTCTCTCTCTCGGGCTCACACAGATAATAGTTCTGCCTCTCTCTCTCTCTCTCTCTCTCTCTCTCTCTCTCTTGGGCTCACACAGATAATAGTTCTCTCTCTCTCTCTCTCTCTCTCTCACACACGGATAATAGTTCTCTCTCTCTCACACACACACAGATAATAGTTCTGTCGCTCTCGCTCTCTCTCACAAACACACAGATAATAGTTCTGTCTCTCTCTCTCTCTCTCTCTCTCTCACACACACACACACACAGATAATAGTTCTGTCTCTCTCTCTCTCTCTCTCTCTCTCACACACACACAGATAATAGTTCTGTCTCTCTCTCTCACACACTCAGATAATAGTTCTGTCTCTCTCTCTCACACACGGATAATAGTTCTGTCTCTCTCTCTCTCTCACACACACAGAGATAAAAGTTCTGTCTCTCTCTCTCTCTCTGTCTCACAGATAATAGTTCTGTCTCTCTCTCTCTCTCTCTCTCTCTCTCTCTCTCTCACACAGATAATAGTTCTGTCTCTCTCTCTCTCTCTCACACAGATAATAGTTCTGTCTCTCTCTCTCTCTCTCTCTCTCTCACACACAGATAATAGTTCTGTCTCTCTCTCTATCTCTCGGGCTCACACAGATAATAGTTCTGTCGCTCTCTCTCTCTCTCTCTCTCTCTCTCTCTCACACACACTCAGAGATAATAGTTCTGTCTCTCTCTCTCTGTCTCACAGATAATAGTTCTGTCTCTCTCTCTCTCTCTCACACGGAAAATAATTCTCTCTGTCTCTCTCTCTCACAAACACACAGATAATAGTTCTGTCTCTCTCTCTCTCTCACACACAGATAATAGTTCTCTCTCTCTCTCACACACACAGATAATAGTTCTGTCTCTCTCTCTCTCACACACACACAGATAATAGTTCTGTCTCTCTCTCTCTCTCTCACACACACACACACAGAGATAATAGTTCTGTCTGTCTCTCTCCCTCTCTCTCTCTCTCTCTCTCTCTCTCTCTGGCTCACACAGATAATAGTTCTGTCTCTGTCTCTCTCTCTCTCTCTCGGGCTCACACAGATAATAGTTCTCTCTCTCTCTCTCTCTCTCTCACACACGGATAATAGGTCTCTCTCTCTCACACACACACAGATAATAGTTCTGTCTCTCTCTCTCTCTGTCACACACAGATAATAGTTCTGTTTCTCTCTCTCTCTCTCTCACACACAGATAATAGTTCTGTCGCTCTCTCTCTCTCTCACAAACACACAGATAATAATTCTGTCTCTCTCTCTCTCTCACACAGATAATAGTTCTGTCTCTCTCTCTCTCTCTCTCTCTCTCTCTCTATCTCTCGGGCTCACACAGATAATAGTTCTGTCGCTCTCTCTCTCTCTCTCTCTCTCTCACACACAATCAGAGATAATAGTTCTGTCTCTCTCTCTCTCTGTCTCACAGATAATAGTTCTGTCTCTCTCTCTCTCACACGGAAAATAGTTATGTCTCTCTCTCTCTCTCTCTCTCTCTCTCACACACAGATAATAGTTCTGTCGCTCTCTCTCTCTCTCTCTCTCACACACTCAGAGATAATAGTTCTGTCTCTCTCTCTCTCTGTCTTACAGATAATAGTTCTGTCTCTCTCTCTCACACGGATAATAGTTCTGTCTCTCTCTCTCTCTCTCACACGGAAAATAGTTCTGTCTCTCTCTCTCTCACACACACGGAAAATAGTTCTGTCTCTCTCTCTCTCTCTCTCTCACACACACACACACACACACACACACAGATAATAGTACTGTCTCTCTCTCTCACACGCACACACAGATAATAGTTCTGTCTCTCTCTCTCTCTCTCTCGGGCTCACACGGATAATAGTTCTGTCTCTCTCTCTCTCACACACAAAGATAAAAGTGCTGTCTCTCTCTCTCTCTCTCTCACACGGAAAATAGTTCTGTCTCTCTCTCTCTCTCTCTCAGACGGAAAATAGTTCTGTCTCTCTCTCTCTCTCACACACAGATAATAGTTCTGTCGCTCTCTCTCTCTCTCACACACACTCAGAGATAATAGTTCTGTCTCTCTCTCTCTCTGTCTCACAGCTAATAGTTCTGTCTCTCTCTCTCTCTCTCTCACACGGAAAATAGTTGTCTCTCTCTCTCACACACAGATAATAGTTCTGTCGCGCTCTCTCTCTCTCTCTCTCGCTCTCTCACACACACTCAGAGATAATAGTTCTGTCTCTCTCTCTCTCTGTCTTACAGATAATAGTTCTGTCTCTCTCTCTTTCTCTCACACACACAGATAATAGTTCTGTCTCTCTCTCTCTCTCTCTCACACGGAAAATAGTTCTGTCTCTCTCTCTCTCTCTCACACAGATAATAGTTCTGTCGCTCTCTCTCTCTCTTTCTCTCTCTCACACACACAGAGATAATAGTTCTGTCTCTCTCTCTCTCTGTCTCACAGATAATAGTTCTGTCACTCTCTCTCTCTCTCTCACACACACACAGATAATAGTTCTGTCTCTCTCTCTCTCTCTCACACGGATAATAGTTCTGTCTCTCTCTCTCTCACACACAGATAATAGTTCTGTCTCTCTCTCTCTCTCTCAGACGGATAATATTTCTGTCTCTCTCTCTCTCACACAGATAATAGATCTTTCTCTGTCTCTCTCTCTCTCTTTCTCACAGATAATAGTTCTGTCTCTCTCTCTCTCACACACACACAGATAATAGTTCTGTCTCTCTCTCTCTCTCACACACACACAGATAATAGTTCTGTCTCTCTCTCACACACGGATAATAGTTCTGTCTCTCTCTCTCTCACACACGGATAATAGTTCTGTCTCTCTCTCTCTCTCACACACACACAGAGATAAAAGTTCTCTCTCTCTCTCTCTGTCTCACAGATAATAGTTCTCTCTCTCTCTCTCTCTCTCTCTCACACAGATAATAGTTCTGTCTCTCTCTCTCTCTCTCTCTCTCTCTCACACACACTCAGAGATAATAGTTCTGTCTCTCTCTCTCTCTGTCTCACAGATAATAGTTCTGTCTCTCTCTCTCTCTGTCTCACACGGAAAATAGTTCTGTCTCTCTCTCTCTCACACACAGATAATAGTTCTGTCGCTCTCTCTCTCTCTCTCTCTCTCACACACACTCAGAGA
>NC_137497.1:23168720-23188720 GCF_041902795.1 Electrophorus electricus | reverse complement strand
CACACCTCCACCCCACACAGCTACTTCCCCGCTGCCCTTCATGGATGATCTCATACAGGAAGAGTTTCGGTCATGTGCACACCGTCGGGACCAGACAAGGACTTCTAGAAAACCACACTAGACATTAATTGCTTATTGTTCCATATTTCTTTATTTATTTTTCTCCATCTCACTACTTATTCTGCTCCTTATTGTCTATATTCTTACTACTGTAATGTCCGTTATTGTCCAGAGGACCCCACCAGTTTACAGCCCACCAGAACCAGTGCACCGAGGACACTGTCAGCACTGACATCCACACGTCTCTCACACATCTGGAGGACATGGACAGTTATGTTCCAGTGCTGTTCACTGATTACAGCTCAGCAGTCAACACAGTCACCCCAACCAAACTGACTGAAACACTCACCACTGGACTCACACCCTCCTTCTGTAAATGGGGCTGAACTTTCTAACAGACAGAATCAGTCAGTCAGAACTGGCAATGTACATCCAGCACAAGGACTGAGAACTCTGGGACCCCCCAGGACTGTGTGGCCGCCCAGTATAACACCAGCATCATCAAACTGGTTTGACTGATCACTGGATGAGACAGCATACAGGAGGGAGGTGACAGACATGGTGACATGGTGTCATGATAACAATCTCTCCCTGAATGCAGACAAGACCAAGAAGATGATTGTTGACCCAAGGAGGAAGGAGAAGCAACAGCACACACCACTACAGACAGGAGAGATGGAGGTGAACTCCTTCACCTTCCTGGAGTTCACATCAGTGAGGACCTCACCTGGACCTACAACACACCCCACATCAGTGAGGACATCACCTGGTCCTACAACACACACACCCCACATCAGTGAGGACCTCACCTGGACCTACAACACACACACCCCACATCAGTGAGGACCTCACCTGGACCTACAACACACACACCCCACATCAGTGAAGACCTCACCTGGACCTACAACACACACTCCACATCAGTGAGGACCTCACCTGGACCTACAACACACACACCCCACATCAGTGAGGACCTCACCTGGACCTACAACATACACACCCCACATCAGTGAGGACCTCACCTGGACCTACAACACACCCCCCACATCAGTGAGGACCTCACCTGGACCTACAACAAACACCACATCATAAAGAAATCCCAACAGTATCTGCTGTGTCCTCTGTTTATGTACGATACCCAGCATGACCTGCAGGTTAACACTCTCCTGACATCAGAACTCTGAAAATGTTCAGCTCTTGTTCACAGTTTTATTGACAACAGGAGGAAACGTGAAACTGAATCACATGAAAGACAAATCAACAACAAGCCAGCCACAACAAGTACCGATATACACAAAACACAATGCAGCAAACTTCACAGAGAATAACATTATCCACCAAATAATGATCTGTGATTACAAATAACAATACAATAAACTACACACAACCACAATGTTTTCAAAAGGTATGAGATGTACGCAGACAACTGCATTAGCACGGCTATAATAACTACAATAACTATAATAACTACAATAACTAGAACTCTTGGAGTTGTATTCTCTCACTCTACGATCGCTACACACAGAAACCGACTCGCTGCTACTGACACCCTGTGGTTCATAAATGAATTACAACTAACCTCAAAAAATGGAACAGAGTTTATAAACTCCTGACAGAACAGCATCTGTACTTCCTGAGGAGGCTGAGGAAATGTAGCATGTCAACTAAAACTCAGCAGTTCTACAGGAGAATGATGGAGAGTGAACTCACCAGCCACCACAGTATGATATGGGAACTGCACTACTCAGGAATGGAAGACTCAGTTTTCATTATTTTCTCATTCTCACTCTTTCATAAACACACACAGACACCAACACAGAAACACATACGCACACACACACACACACACACCCACACACATACACGTAAGCACACACAAACAAACCCACATACGCATGCACACACTAACGTTCCATACCTGAGTGTGCCCAGTCTGCAGTGGGGATCCTCCAGTCTAGCAGAGAGCAGCTTCACTCCTGACTCTCCTGGGTGGTTGTACGTAAGGTCCAGTTCTTTCAGGTGGGAGGGGTTTGACCTCAGAGCTGAAGCCAGAGAAGAACAGCCTTCCTCTGTGACCAAACAACCAGACAGTCTGCAGAAAGGAGGGAAACAGAGACAGAGAGTGAGATGCACTTCCAGAGCAGCCTGCATGGGGCAGCTAGAGAGGCTGGTAACTGTAATGGAGGTTCCTCCACTCTCATCTCTCTCCGGCGTCCTCCATGGTAGATGGTTTTGTTCACTCTTCTCCAGATCGCTGCTGTCTGTGTTTATTTTTGCTCTTATTTTTATTCAGCCCTTCAGAACTCTAGTGCACTATTAACCTACATCAGAAGAACCCCAAAGCTGGACTTACACTGTGTGATTTCAGTGGTCTTATTAGACTGTTACATGTCAGACTGTATGAGATGATGCCAGTAAAATCTTGGCAGAATTCTACATCTGGCTGTGATAACAGGAGTAAAAACACTGTCACATTTCTGGACCTGTGACTCAGAGATAAAGTCTATGAATCCTAAGCGATGCATACTTTTTTTGGAAGTTGCAAAGCTGATGCCAGACTTTCACAAGTGTCCTCAAGATTACAGATAGCTAGACTGCAAGTAGATACAACTGACAATACAATATAGTCTACAGTAGATACACTAAATATTACAATGTAAGTCATTCTGGATAAAAGCATCTGCCAAATGCTGTAAAAGTAAATATAAATGTACTCTTATGTGGTCATGGAACTGTCTTGGCTTTATAGGACATTTCTGAGAAATAGATATCCAAAATCAACCTGAATGAAACATGAATTCACCCAAAGGTATTATTATTTTAATAGGAGTTTATGAAAAATAGTAGAGTGAAATCTGTCCAAACGTACTCTGCTGATACTCTGCAAATTCAGTCTATACAAAATGAGTGCATTATTTTGCCTAAAGGTAGTTTGACTTTAATATGGATTTATGAAGACATTGTACAGTGAGTGTCCAAACTTACTCTGCTAATAGTCAAGGGCTTCTACTCACATGTGGTAGTGGAACTGTTTTTGCATTTTGTTAAAATTCAGAAAAATATGTAAAACTTCAATACAGATTTATTAATGATCTGGTGATGGCCAAGGGCCACCATTCAATTGGCAGTGGAATATTTCAGCCCTGGAGTTCCCCTGCCCTGCACATTTGCCACATTTCACTAGTGATGACCCCTGTTTCAGCTGGCAGTCAAGATCTATAATAACCTTCTGAGAAACATTATGTAGAAAAATCATTTTCCACAATGCTTATTAAGATGTGTAAATATATTAGCAATTGTGTTTAATGTAATTATGCAATTAAACTAGTTCAATCAAATAAACTGTATTTTGTACTTTTAAATGTAGTAAACGTGCATGTCCATCAAAGCTCTTAAAAATACGCAAGTCTGTTTCTTTGCTTAGGAAGAGTTCGATTGCGGTGAGCAGCGAAATACCGTAAAATCGCGCATATAGGCGCAATGAATTTAAACCGCGGATGACTTGACCGTGAATCGCTAAAGCGCGATAGCGTGATCGCGGTTGTAACCTAGTGACCACCTGTAACCTAGTAACCACCTGTAACCTAGTAACCACCTGTAACCTAGCTACAAGGTTTAAATGTGTTTAAACTGATGTAGGGGACATGACTGATTAATACACAGCTGTACTTCATGAACACCAGATGTTATAAATCACATCCCCGTCAAATCTCCCGTCACACCCGCACCCTCCTCCCTCCTGCTCTCAACTACGTGAAGATCCAACCGCATTTCTCCTAAAGACTGTAACTTGATTGTTGCAAAGACAAGAAGTCCAATCTTGCTTATTGACGGTTTGGTCAAATTGTTGAGACTGTTAGCTGGTTAGATATCTGTGCTGAACAGTAAACAACTAAACAAATCAACATAGCTAGACTTTCTTTGCTAACATTACCTAGTTAGCTGTTAGCCATGAATGACGATCAGAGATTCAGTGAAAAACTCACACAGGCTTTGTCTGTCTGTCTTAGTCCATCTACTTTTACTTTTTGTCTGTCCCTTTCTGGTATTTTCCTTTTCTCTTGGAAATCACCATAGCAGCAAATATCCTCCAATTCCAGTTTGAGATTTTCTGTCATTTTCATGATCCACTACAGTTCTCTTCACCTCAGTAAGTTAAAACAGCTCCCCTGATGCTATTGGCTACTGTAATGACGTCATTCAACAATCTGCCGCCCCGGCCGTCCTACCACATATGTGATTGGATAAAATTACTGTCACTCAAATTGAGAAATTTGTACTCATATTCCTGTTACTGCTGGACACAAGTGCTTCTTGGATATTCTTGTTATTACTACCTTTATTTTTTTTTCAAATGGTACAATTTTAAAAATTTGTGGAGTGTTTTTATTGTACCTTTTGACATTTTTTAATACGTCAACATAGACTTCCTAAAAACACAAGGGCAACAATCACAAGGTTATTACTGTATTTCTAGACCAAACTGTTTTCTGCTGTTTCGTGTGCTCCCAGTTTTAGTTGAGAAAAATATTAGGAACATTATCTTCACTACATATAATGGTGTTATACTGTTTCTGACCATTCTGGTGCCCTACACACACCCAAACACACCCTGCTGCTACCACACTACACTTACAGTGAAACTACAAACACTCCATAACTGCAGCCTGATTAGATTTAATAGACAGACTGAATACAGGCATGCTAATAGAACACAGATTTGTACCTTCAGTTTCCAGAGTTGGCTCTGTCCTAGAACAACTCCCCCAGGTCATTGTGCCAGTGTTGGGTAGCGTAGTCTATTGTGTGGCTGTGTGTATCAACATAAAATATCGTGGGTGTAGAAGATTACTGTACAATCACTGAGTGGATTTGAACTTGTTACATCTACTACTGTATTTTCTTTTCCCTCTTATGGCTTATGTTTAATGAAGACAGGTTTGGGGTGGAGCATGTGTTGGGTTTGGCTTTTATTCTGGCTTATACTCCCCATAGAGACAGATGGCATGTTTGTAGATCTCTATTACTTTTTAGTAATAGTGGTTTGTGCTCAGAATAAAGTGTCTGTTGTGGTCTCTCCCCCTACACTGGCACATAACAGGGATGTATAAAGGTTGGTATCTCTCTCTAATCATCTGCAGCTGAAATAACCAGCAACTGAAGATGGCTGCCTCCAACACGCCAAACACTGTAAGATAAAACTGATGATTTTCTTCATAATTTGTGAACCCTAAAGACGGCCATGTTACTATATTGTGTGGGATGTAGCTTGGACACATATTAAAACTGTAGCATAACCATTGTATTAGAGTGTTGCTATGAACAATGCATTAAATAAGAGTTTTACACATTTTTTTTTTTTTTAACAGAGCAGTGCCTTGACTCTCCCACTATTTGTATTTTATATATTTTCCCTGCAAAACACCTTCACTATTGTTTCTGAACTTCTGAGCCCTTCAGACATCTTGTGTTTTTAAGTATTTTCTGTGGTCAGTGTTTGTTCTCCTGTATGGAGGAAGCAGAAAGACAAGGAGCACAGCAAGGGGTCCAGTGAGGAGCACATTCCATCAGTGGGGGTCACACACAGATAATAGTTCTGCCTCTCTAACACACACAAATAGATCTGTCTGTCTCTCTCTATTTCACACACACACACACACACACACACACACAC
Organism: Electrophorus electricus; assembly: GCF_041902795.1. Lineage (NCBI taxonomy): Eukaryota > Metazoa > Chordata > Actinopteri > Gymnotiformes > Gymnotidae > Electrophorus > Electrophorus electricus. The sequence continues at coordinate 23,182,986 of NC_137497.1, read as the reverse complement.
AAACTCACAGATAATAGTTCTGTCTCACACTTACAAATAATAGATCTGTCTCTCTCTCTGTCTCTCTCTCTATTTCTCTCTCATACACACACACACACACACACACAGATAATAGTTGTGTTTCTCTCTTTCTCTCTCTCTCTCTCCCTCTCACACACACACACATACAAATAATAGTTCTCTCACTCTCATGCACACACACAGATAAAAGTTCTCTCTCCCTCTCTCTCACACACACACACAAACACACACACACACACACACACAAATAATAGTTCTGTCTCTCCCTCACACACACACGTTTCAATCGAGGTGAAGCATTATAAACAGTAAATGAAACAACTGGCTCTGAACTAAACAGTGTGAGGTCTGGTTTACTGTGTATAAACAGTAGCTATATTGGCCCTGAACTAAACAGTGTGAGGTCTGGTTTACTGTGTATATACAGTAGTCATATTGGCCCTGAACTAAACAGTGTGAGGTCTGGTTTATTGTGTATAAACAGTAGTCATATTGGCCCTGAACTAAACAGTGTGAGGTCTGGTTTACTGTGTATAAACAGTAGTTATATTGATCCTGAACTAAATAGTGTGAGCTCTGGCTTGTTTGCTGGCAAATAATTTCAGCACCAAATGTCCAGTTGAGGCCTGCAGAACATATTTACTGGGGGGACAGATGGGACCAGTGAACATCTTGTGGTGACACACTAAAATGGCCTTACAGCACAGAGGAATTTCAGGGTACACAAGTTAAGTGTATAATAAGATACATACATACTGTTTAATTCCTTATCAGATTATGACAATCACATGAAGTCAGTAAGGGAGTCATTCATTAACCCATAAGATTACATTTTGAATGAATCATCACCAATAAATCAAGGGTGTGGGTTACATAAACATAAATATTATTATCTGAGAAAGGTTCATTTCTGTCCAGCACTTAATATTTTATATCACTTACAAGTATCTTCCATTCTTTGATTCATACCCTTGATAAAGGTTGTATTTCAAGATTCCAAAAATTGTGTGTGTGGTTATAATTCTATGTTTAGTTATAATTCTACAAGTGGTTATAATTCTATGTTTAGTTCTAATACTACAAGTAGTTATAAGTCTCCCTGTGGTTATAATTTTACAAGTGGTGATCATTCTTGATGTGTCTACATTCTGTAGTATCAAATAATGAATTATGGACGCAGAAATGTCAGAAATGTCTGAAGTTCTGATGTAATTACAAAACACCACACATGCTAGGTACCACACACACACACACACACACACACACACACACACACACACACACACACACACACACACACACATTTAGACAATATCCCACCCAAAAACACAAGGGAATCATGTGATTGTAAAAGTGTCCTGTAATGTGTCTAGAATCTCAATAGTTCAGCTTTAAATGTTTTAATTAAGATTTTAAGGGCTTGTATTTGCAGAGAGATTAGAATGACTGATGTTTACAGTGTTTCCATACATAAACTAGATAAAATCACTCAGTGAAAATCTTACATTAGAACACTTCATTTTACAACACTATTGTTGGGAGTTTCTGAATATATTCATCCTGTAAGACATTTTGCTAAATTTCTGCGCTCAGGTGACCAAAAATGCAGCTTGTGGACAAAATGCCAAAGCGCCTAGCTGAAGCAGCATTGTAATAAATACACCTGTACACGTGGACAAGGACTCATCTGTGTCTCCTCTTTACAATGTTATATTTCCCTTCTAGACTTGAATATCTGCTTATGCATCACAAATGTAACTCTTTGTCTCCACAGTGTGGTCATTTAATGAAATGCAGCGAGGTTTCAACAGAAAACTATATTTAGAAATATTTAGAGAAGAGAACTTTATAACATAATATAAAAATGTATATTTCCTTGCATTGCCTTATCTGGCAATGTTTGTTTAATACTGTACTATAAGGGAGTTGACACTGACCTTTTTAAAATGCCTCTTTATTTACATTCAAAAATAGTCACAGAAACTCACCTGAGAATCTCCAGTTTACAGTGTGAACTCTTCAGTCCAGCACAGAGCTGCTCCACTCCTGAATTCTGCAGGTCATTATTATTCATCTCCAGCTCTCTCAGTGAGTTTTCTGTTTGTAGAACTGATGTGAGAGATTTGCAAGACTCTTCCGTGAGACCACAGCCAGATAGTCTGTAAAAGAGTAAATACAGTAAATAATGTAGTTCAATCAGAGGATGATGAATTAAAAGATCTGAACTGCTAATAACAATGTAAAGAAGAGCTAGAAAGGTCTGGAACACACTGATGGTTTTTCAGCCTTTTAATTTTACAAACACAGCAGCATTTCAACACTACTGTGTCTTCATCAAAGACAAAATGGACAAAGACATGACAAATAACATTCATTAGCAACCTAAGACAGGTGACCAAATAATGGATGGTTGGTTCATAAGTCAGTGAATGGCAGTTACCATAATCAGAGTCCAAATATCAAAATATCCCACCCCTAACACCATAACAGGAAACAGAACAACATAGATATCATTCAATGTTTCACAAATACAAACACACTAATATACAAACAGAAAATATTGTTGGAAGACATGCAGAGTAGTGTTTATGGAGGAATAAACACTGCGGTATTGATTATGGAGGAATAAACACTGCAGTAGTGATTATGGAGGAATAAACACTGCAGTATTGATTATGTTGGAATGAACAATGCAGTAGTGATTATGGAGGGATAAACACCACTGTATTGATTATTTTAGAATAATCACTGTAGTATTTATTATGGAGAAATAAAGACTGCAGTAGTGACTATGGAATAATGAACACTGCAGTAGTGAATATTAGTGTATGAACACTGCAGTAGTAATGATGGTGGGATGAACACTGCAGTAGTGATTATGGAGGAATGGACAGAATGCAGAGAGCAGAATCTTTTACTAGTGTTTACATTCCTGTGCTCACACTATGAGTCACTGATCATGAAACATTCTCCTCTGCCTTTGCTTTTCCCAGTGAGGTCCTGAGTTCTGTCTGTGTGGTGCACCGAGAATCCTGGAGGCTTAATAGCTGAAGTCAAGGAGCCCATCAATCAGTCAGGTGTGTGTGAGGCAGACCCCATCAGTCAGTCAGGTGTGTATGAGGCAGACCCCATCAGTCAGTCAGGTGTGTGTGAGGCAGACCCCATCAGTCAGTCAGGTGTGTGTTAGGTAGACCCCATCAGTCAGTCAGGTGTGTGTGAGGCAGACCCCATCAGTCAGTCAGGTGTGTGTGAGGCAGACCCCATCAGTCAGTTAAGTGTGTGTGAGGCAACTATCTCATGTCTGCTGTTGACATGAAATGTGTCCCTGGCGTTTGTCCTTCATGGACTGTATGTGTGCAGTAAAATACTGGGGAGAAGAGGACAGTTCACATGTTTCAGTTGGATCAGAACTGACTCACTTCTCCTGCACTGCTTGTGTGAGGACTCAAGCACATCTGACTTTTTGTACAAAAGAACTGATACGGTCAGTTTCACAACTGTGCTTATATGCATTTGAGTAGAGCCAAATACTAACACTTTCTGAAATTCAAGAAAAAACTTTCAACTGTTCACTCAAATTATGCTGATGATATGATTTGTAAAGAAAAGCATTGTATTAAACTTGAGAGAAATGCAAAACAATCATTTTCACTAGTGGTCTGAGATATTGGTCCCACTGTATGTGAGCAACAGCAGTAACCTGCTACAGTTTTAGGTGAGTGACAGTAGTAACAGCATTAGCTTCTGGGAGACTCACTGCATGTTACACTGATCACACAGAGCTGTGAATGTCACTGCATGCTACACTCATCATTTTACATTTATGGCATTTAGCTGACGCTTTTATCCAAAGCATCTTACAATTATGACAACTTGAGCAATTGAGGGTTAAGGGTCTTGCTCAGGGGCCCAACAGTGGCAACTCGGCAGTGGTGGGGCTTGAACCAGCAACCTTCTAATTAAATGTCAAGTACCTCAATCACACAGAGCTGAAGGTATAGTACTGGAATCAGTTGCTGTTAATGATGTTAGTTTATTTTGACTTAAATCTATTTACAACTAGATTATGACAAATTGCCTTGGTAAAATATTTAAACAATGAAAATGTTTCAGATGAAGTCATATTAACACCTACACCTTTATAATGTGCCCAATAACCATCATCGGCTCTAAAGAAAACCTGTGATAAAATTTGAAAACTGCCATCAGTGTGAAATATATATGTGTGTGTGTGTGTGTGTGCGCGCGCATGTGTATACATTGGTCATGCTCATCCTTGTGCACTTTTCTCTGTATTGGTCAGTAGTGGTTGAACTGTAATGTTAATCAGAAAGCTGAACTGATAGTTCATATTTGAACCGTTTTGTATGTTACACTGGGTGGTGTGGTGTGGTTGGTGTGTGTGTGTGTGTGTGTGTGTGTGTGTGTGCGTGCGCGTGTACACACTGATAGTTCGTACTTGAACACTTCTGTATGTTACACTGCAGCACATTTTCTGTCTGTTTCACTAAGAGTGTGAACTATAAACACTGTTGGCCACTGTTTTAAATGTAGGACCATTCTCAACACACAGACACACAACTACCCATGACATCAAATATCATTTAACCATCATTAATACATTTAAACTAATTAATCACTGGACAGTGTTACTACATTCCAATGTTCCACAACTTTATGGTTTAACTTAAGCACCTGGTGTTGGAGCCTTCAATCACCTACATGTGCTTTAATATAGGATCTCTCTATCCTTCTCTGTCTAATGTTCTCTCTCTCCTTTTCATTTTTCATAGAAGACCTTCTGAGTCAAGAACATCCACTGCCTGCTACACCCACTGTTCATCTCTAAATGAAAATACTCACATGGCTTTTCTGGATACTTTGACCACTGGCAGCATTCTCAGCAGACATTCCTCTGATGGGTCATATTTCCTCAGGTCAAACTCATCCAGCTCCTCTTCTGAGTTCAGCAACACAAACACCAGAGCTGACCACTGAGCAGGAGACAGTCTGGCTCCATGGAGACCACTGATACTTCCTCTGCTCAGGTATGTTTGGACTTCCTGCACTAGAGAATGATCATTCAGTTCATTCAGACAGTGGAACAGATTGATGGATTTCTCTGTAGAGGAACTGTCACTGATCTTCTCCTTGATGTACTTGACTGTTTCCTCTTTGCTGGGAGAGCTGCTTCCTGTCTGTGTCAGTAGGTCTCGTAAGAGAGTCTGATTGGACTCCAGTGAGAGACCCAGAAGGAAGCGAAGGAAAAGGTCCAGGTGTCCATTTTGACTCTGTAAGGCCTTGTCCACTGCACTGTTGAGGAAGACAGACATTGGGGTTTTGACCATTTCAGGGTGTTGCTGTTGCAGCACATTGGTGTTGGTGGAGATTAAGGAAATAAACACATATACAGCAGCCAGAAACTCCTGAACACTCAGATGTACAAAGCTAAACACCTTCCCCAGCTGTAGCTCAAACTCCTCTCTGAAGATCTGAGTGCACATTCCTGAATACACTGATATTTCTCTGACACCAATGCCACAGTTTCTCAGGTCTTCCTCATAGAAGATCAGGTTGCCTTTTTCTAGCTGTTGGAAAGCCAGTTTTCCCAGTGCCAAAACATTTTTTCTCATGTGATGTGGGTGAGTCCTTTTTTGTCCTTTCATACTTCGTCCATACTTTTGGTCTTTGTGTCTGAGTTGAAAGATCAGGAAGTGTGTGAACACCTGAGTCAGAGTCTTGGGGATCTCACCACTCTCTGCTTCACCCAACATTCTCTCTAAAACAGTGGCTGCAATCCAACAGAAGACTGGAATGTGGCACATGATGTAGAGGCTTTTTGACGACTTCATGTGTGTGATGATTCTATTGGCCAGGCTCTGATCACTGATTCTCTTCCTGAAATATTCCTCTTTCTGTGGTTCACTGAACCCTCTTACCTCTGTTACCTGGTCAACACACTCAGGAGGGATCTGATTGGCTGCTGCTGGTCGAGAGGTTATCCAGAGGAGAGCAGAGGGAAGCAGATTCCCCTTGATGAGGTTTGTCAGCAGCACATCCACTGAGGTTGATTCTGTTACATCCCTCAATCTCTCATTGTTCTGGAAATCTAGAGGAAGTCTACACTCATCCAGACCATCAAAGATGAACAGAATTTTGTAGCTGGTATAATGTTTAGGTTTTAATTCACATGTTTCTGGGAAAAAGCAATGAAGAAGCTCCACCAGACTGAACTTTTTCTCCTTCATCAAATTCAGCTCCCTAAAAGGAAGTGGGAATATTAAGAGAACATCCTGAATTATGTTTCCTTCAGACCAGTCTAGTATGAACTTCTGCACAGAGACTGTTTTGCCAATTCCAGCCACTCCTTTAGTCAGCACAGTTCTGATGGCTTTGTCTTGTTCTGGTAAGGGTCTAAAGATGTCACTGCATTTGATGGGTGTCTCCTGTGTTGCTGTTCTCCTGGATGCTGCCTCAATCTGTCTCACCTCATGCTCATTATTGACCTCTCCACTCCCTCCCTCTGTGATGTAGAGCTCTGTGTAGATCTCATTCAGAAGTGCTGTGGTTCCCTGCTGTGAGATTCCTTCATGAATCTTCTGACATCTGTCCCTCAGTTTGGATTTGAGCTTTCTGTGGCAAGCAGGGGCCAGTTCTGATAAAAGAGGAAGACAACAGAACACATGCTAATCTCTTTTAGATTCAGATTCATTCATAAAAGACTCATTACAGGAGTTACAGGAAAAGAGATAAACAGATTGTTATAAATAGATTGTTTATTCCTGCTAGATTGGGCATGAAACTTCCAGTGGTAAATCTTAGTCAATTCAAGGACTGACAGCCTTAGATTTCAAGATTAACAGACATTGTATTATACATTATTTTATTGATAATATTTATTGGTCATCAATAACACCAAATGGTCAGTAGTTTAAAACCAGTTGAGGTTCCACCACACACACTGGTAACCATCACCTGACTGAGGAGATCTACAACCCAGACTGGACAAGGGGGGGGGGGGGGACAACCTGTGATCTGTGAGATAGGACCTGTGTTCTAATGCGATCTGTGAGATAGGACCTGTGTTCTAATGTGATCTGTGAGATAGGACCTGTGTTCTAATGTGATCTGTGAGGTAGGACCTGTGTTCTAATGTGATCTGTGAGATAGGACCTGTGTTCTAATGTGATCTGTGAGACAGGACCTGTGTTCTAATGTGATCTGTGAGATAGGAACTGTGTTCTAATGTGATCTGTGAAATAGGACCTGTGTTCTAATGTGATCTGTGATCTGTGTTCTAATGTGATCTGTGAGATAGGACCTGTGTTCTAATGTGATCTGTGAGATAGGACCTGTGTTCTAATGTGATCTGTGAGGTAGGACCCGTGTTCTAATGTGATCTGTGATCTGTGTTCTAATGTGATCTGTGAGATAGGACCTGTGTTCTAATGTGATCTGTGAGGTAGGACCTGTTTTCTAATGTGATCTGTGAGATAGGACCTGTGTTCTAATATGATCTGTGAGGTAGGACCTGTGTTCTAATGTGATCTGTGAGGTAGGACCTGTGTTCTAATGTGATCTGTGAGGTAGGACCTGTGTTCTAATGTGATCTGTGAGATAGGACCTGTGTTCTAATGTGATCTGTGAGATAGGACCTGTGTTCCAATGTGATCTGTGAGATAGGACCTGTGTTCCAATGTGATCTGTGAGGTAGGACCTGTGTTCTAATGTGATCTGTGAGATAGGACCTGTGTTCTAATGTGATCTGTGAGATAGGACCTGTGTTCTAATCTGATCTGTGAGATAGGACCTGTGTTCTAATCTGATCTGTGAGATAGGACCTGTGTACTAATGTGATCTGTGAGATAGGACCTGTGTTCTAATGTGATCTGTGAGATAGGAACTGTGTTCTAATGTGATCTGTGAAATAGGACCTGTGTTCTAATGTGATCTGCGATCTGTGTTCTAATGTGATCTGTGAGATAGGACCTGTGTTCTAATGTGATCTGTGAGATAGGACCTGTGTTCTAATGTGATCTGTGAGGTAGAACCTGTGTTCTAATGTGATCTGTGAGATAGGACCTGTGTTCTAATGTGATCTGTGAGGTAGGACCTGTGTTCTAATGTGATCTGTGAGGTAGGACCTGTGTTCTAATGTGATCTGTGATCTGTGTTCTAATGTGATCTGTGAGATAGGACCTGTGTTCTAAGGTGATCTGTGAGGTAGAACCTGTGTTCTAATGTGATCTGTGAGATAGGACCTGTGTTCTAATGTGATCTGTGAGATAGGAACTGTGTTCTAATGTGATCTGTGAAATAGGACCTGTGTTCTAATGTGATCTGTGATCTGTGTTCTAATGTGATCTGTGAGATAGGACCTGTGTTCTAATGTGATCTGTGAGATAGGACCTGTGTTCTAATGTGATCTGTGAGGTAGAACCTGTGTTCTAATGTGATCTGTGAGATAGGACCTGTGTTCTAATGTGATCTGCGATCTGTGTTCTAATGTGATCTGTGAGATAGGACCTGTGTTCTAATGTGATCTGTGAGATAGGACCTGTGTTCTAATGTGATCTGTGAGGTAGAACCTGTGTTCTAATGTGATCTGTGAGATAGGACCTGTGTTCTAATGTGATCTGTGAGGTAGGACCTGTGTTCTAATGTGATCTGTGAGGTAGGACCTGTGTTCTAATGTGATCTGTGATCTGTGTTCTAATGTGATCTGTGAGATAGGACCTGTGTTCTAAGGTGATCTGTGAGGTAGGACCTGTGTTCTAATGTGATCTGTGAGATAGGACCTGTGTTCTAATGTGATCTGTGAGGTAGGACCTGTGTTCCAATGTGATCTGTGAGGTAGGACCTTTGTTGTAATGTGATCTGTGAGGTAGGACCTGTGTTCTAATGTGATCTGTGAGATAGGACCTGTGTTCTAATGTGATCTGTGAGATAGGACCTGTGTTCTAATGTGATCTGTGAGATAGGACCTGTGTTCCAATGTGATCTGTGAGATAGGACCTGTGTTCTAATGTGATCTGTGAGATAGGACCTGTGTTCCAATGTGATCTGTGAGGTAGGACCTGTGTTCTAATGTGATCTGTGAAATAGGACCTGTGTTCTAATGTGATCTGTGAGGTAGGACCTGTGTTCTAATGTGATCTGTGAGATAGGACCTGTGTTCTAATATGATCTGTGAGATAGGACCTGTGTTCTAATGTGATCTGTGAGGTAGGACCTCTGTTCTAATGTGATCTGTGAGGTAGGACCTGTGTTCTAATGTGATCTGTGAGGTAGGACCTGTGTTCTAATCTCAGTTCCAAAGAATAAAGTGACACTTTCTTTTAAGTGATGCTTTTAACATTAAATAAACGCTCACAAGACCCTCAGTAATACATCAGTGATGTAACAGAAGTGAAGCATCTGAAGACATTCAGTAGATTAATTAATTCAGTAGTGTTTTAATTAACTCTTTAAATAAAATCTGTTTATAATCTGATGAATTCAGCATCTTTTCACTTTATTTGGAGTATCAAAGCTCATATCTGCAGGTGTGAACTTGAGAACATATAGCAAGAATAATACATCCTCAACAAGATGTCATAGACATGAAGTTGACAGCTGGATTTTAACTGGATTTCGGATAGGGTTTGAGTCAGGATTAGGGTCAGGGTGAGAGTTAGGATTAGGTTTTGGTTTGAGTTTATGGTTAGATGGGCTGGTTTGAGGTCTGATCACTGGTGTATGACCACTTGAACTATTCCACTTGTGAGTAAACTTGATGGTGATTACTCTGATACTCTGATACTCGGGGGGGGGGGGGGGGGGTGTATGTGGACATAGAAAGAAAGACTATCAACATCTACCAGTGATTTGTGCTCAAATCTCATTGGTCAAACTAAATCTCAGCCCTAAAGAATAACAATGTATCCTCAAAACAGCATTCTGCAAACACATGACACATAGTCCAGCAGTTAATGTGCTGTACTAACAATCAGAAGGTTGTCAGTTCAAGCCCCACCACTACAAAGTTGCCACTGTTGCCACTGCCTTAACCCTCAAATGCTTGAATTGTACTCACAATTTTTTTTTCTTCAATAAAAGCACCTGCTAAATGTAATAATGTCATGACCCAGAGCTCTTACTGGTCAGTAGTGTGTTTAGTGTGTTAACGAGGTCTGTCTGGTTCATCTTCCTCAGGACGTGCAGTGTGATCTCCAGCGCCCCCTCTCTGACACTGCTCTGATCCTCCTCATCCTCCACCTGTCTCTCAGTGCATGCTGGGTAATCTGAGCTCAGTAGATTCTTAAAGCTCTTCAGCTCATTCTTCACCAGAGAGATGATTTTGTCCTCCAGCTCCTGAATAAACAGTATCAGTAAAACTAGTGTTATATACAGATCTTTGTAACACAGGATGATCCATTTAACATGAGAGGGCTGAACTGAGTGGGATTGGGTGGTCATGTGGACATTATGGTTTATAAAAGAACATAAGCATCACATTAACTGAGCTGTATCTTAAAGTTTAAATGTTAGTTAATTTTAGAAAGTTAGAATAGTTTGTGAAGTTTGAGTTTTGTTCATTATCAGTTAAATTACAAAAAAAGTAATTAAAGTAAAGTATGAACCAGTAAACCACAGAGTCTCATCATGATCTGTGAACTAAACACACTCTAATGATAAAGACCCTTCCCCCTCACACACACACACACACACACACACACACACACACACACTTACACACACACACTTACACACACACACTTACACACACACACTTACACACACACACACTTACACACCTTGAACACTGACTCCAGCTTTTCTTTAGAAATGTTTACAGGCTTCTTCTGGTCACTGTGGACAAACAAAACAAAGACTTTAATGGATAATCTACAGTTTATAAACATGAATCCAAGTTAAATTCATGGTTGTGTACATGATGCTGATGATGATGTGATACATGGCTTCAACCCAAACACTGTACTGACAGTAGAGCAGAATAACCAGAGAAGCTGCCCCTGGCCCTCACTCTGGTGATGAAGAATAATGTTTATGTGAAGGGTGCTTCACCAGATACTGGGAAATGAACACAAGAAAATGAACACTGGAACATAAACAATTATATGCACCCCATCCACACAGAGGGCAACAGAACAGAGAGAGAGAGAGAGAGGTGTAACAGAGCGGCTGTGGGGCAGCAGGCAGGATAATCAGGGGTGAAGCCTGACAGGCTGTGGACACTATCAGATACAGATACTGGGAAATGAACACAAGAAAATGAACACTGGAACATAAACAATTATATGCACCCCATCCACACAGAGGGCAACAGAACAGAGAGAGAGAGAGAGAGAGAGAGGTGTAACAGAGCGGCTGTGGGGCAGCAGGCAGGATAATCAGGGGTGAAGCCTGACAGGCTGTGGACACTATCAGATACTGACCAAGAACCAGGGTGAGGGTTAATAAAGAAAGCTGTCTAACAGTTGTGTGTGTGTGTGACATTATTCTACTTTCCAAAGATTGGGTGTATTGTATTTATATTCTGTGTCCCAAACCTGTTAAGTAATACTCAGTGTTCATGCTGGAATCCTTCTCTCTGTAATAGATGAGTAAAGTGTTTTCTCTCGTCTAGATGGTGGTGTGATTCTGGAGAGTTTGTCCATCCTGTGACTGAGGGAGATCCTCTGACTCTACACTGTTTACTTCACCCCACTATCACATCACACCTCAGATCTGATTTATATAAAGATGGATCACTCATCCAGACCCAGACTGCAGGAGAAATGACCATCCGTACTGTCTCAAAGTCAGATGAGGGTGTCTACTACTGTAAACACCCAGAGAGAGGAGAGTCACCACACAGCTGAGTCTCAGAGGTCAAAAAACAGTGAATTTAAATGTTTCTTAACAACCAATTTAAAAGAGGGAATGGATCAAACATGTAACAAATCATTTTGTGATTTATGTGCTTTGTTCAGTTCCCATGAGTTCAGATGGTAATTCCTCCTCTCTTGGCCTGGTTGGTTTGGCTGTGGGACTGAGTTTGGTCCTGTTCCTCATCTTACTGAACCTGCTGTGGTGCTACAAAACCAACACAGTTCTGAGATCAGCTGCGGATCATTTATGAATACTTTAAATGTTATGTGTTTGTATGATACACATCATGAAACCTGTTTACAGTATTAAAACACGTTTAGTTTATTTACATGTTGCTCTGGTGCAGAATCTATGTGCCGCTGTATTGGGAATCAGTCACACATCAGCCAGACATCAGATCAGACCCAGAGAGAGTCAGGAGGTGAGGGGTGTCAGTCACACCACTGCACACTGCTCAGACCATGAACCACTAACAACTTTCCTTACTAACAATTAAAGCTTTAACATTTCTAAGCCAATTTAACTCCTCTTTCATCACTTGTTCCATACTGTGTCCAAAAATCTTTCACTTTGGCATTTACAAAATTAGCTTTTCTTATAAAGCTGAAAACTGCCCACTTATACAACACATCTGTTTGATTTGATCTTTAGAAACCATTTCTCTAAAAACATTTTTTGACTTATTCTTTTGTGATGGTTTTAAGCAGTAGGAGATGGGAAATGATTCTTGCAGATTGTGTCAGGGAGGACTGCACCATCTTTGTGGTTAGAAAGATGAAGGAATGTTCCTTCCCTCTGACATTGTGTGGTATGGCTGGGGGTCTCCAGTACCACAGACTCCACAATAAAAGTGGATGGAGTTAACTGATATGGTAGATGGTACTAGCTAAACTTCCCCTTTCTATAATGTATTTATTACACCAGTCTGTCTGTGACCTGTGCGGTTCTTTATTACCCCAGTCTGTCTGTGTCCTGTGTGGTTCTCTATTACCCCAGTCTGCCTGTGTCCTGTGTGGTTCTTCCTGTTATGACAGTGATTCCTGTGGCCTAATAAATGTCCTCAGCAATTGTATCCTGACGTCTCATCCACCTGCATGTAACAGTTTCTAAAACTAATAACACCAGAACCACCATTATTGCTTTACTATAGTGTCAGTATCACAGAACTGGACTGTTACACCATTACTAATGAGACCAGAACCACCACTATTGCTTTACTATAGTGTCAGTATCACAGAACTGGACTGTCCCACCTGTTCAGGTAAGCAGGACCTCCTAGATGGACCCAAACACATATGAGGTGAAACAGGGAAGGGGACAAAAGAGGTAAAGCAACTGAACAGGAAACCAACAACTGAGAGGGTTTGACCTGAAGGAGTGGGTGAGCAAGACCACACTGTTCTACCCCCTACACTACTGGGAAGAAGGAGTGAGGAGTGATGGAGTGATGGGAGTGATGGGGAATGAAGGAGTGAAGGAGTGATGGGAGTGATGGGGAGTGAAGGGGAGTGGTGAGAGTGAAGGAGTGAAGGGGAGTGGTTGGTGGAGACATAACGGGTGTTTTTACTGTTTAATAGTACGAGCAAACAAAAGAGTTCAACAGTGAAGGGATGTTTAAGGGCCAGAAAACCCTCAGCCACTTCTGATGAAAAACAGTTACTTGTCTGGTCCAACCTTATTAGTTTGACCTGTAGAATGGTGACATTGTTTACTGGGGTAATATTGTTGTGTTATTGGGGGAACTTCACTCCCTCACACACTGGGAGGAACACATCGACCCCACTTATGAAAGAATCTGAGTGTGTAATGTGTCACTCACCGTAGGACTGAGGTCACAGGTCCACTGCTGAATACAGGAGGATTACCCATGGACCAGTCACTCTTCATAGACACACAGCTGGGTGCTGGATTTGCTGCTCTCTCACTCCCCCTCCTGATGATGTTGAATAGTGAAAATAAATCACATTAGAGAACAAACAATTACACCCACAACATTCTTACCCAATCAACTCTACCTGGTACCTGCACTCACTGGACACTTGATTAGAAACAGCTGTCCTTCAGCAACTACACAAACATACCACACACACACACAATCACACCTGTCCTTCAGCAAGTACACAAACATACCACACACACACCCCCACACACACACCACACCTGTCCTTCAGCAACTACACAAACATTACATCTGTCCATCAATAACACACAAACAACAACTGTTCTTCAGCAACTACACAAACATACCACACACACACACACACATCACATCACACCTGTCCTTCAGCAACTACACAAACATACCACACAAACACACACACACACACACACACACCTGTCCTTCAGCAACTACACAAACATACCACACACA